>NC_053493.1:81418531-81621031 GCF_905171775.1 Rana temporaria | reverse complement strand
GCACAGTCTAGGAAGTGATGCGTATGACATCACTTCCTGGTCATGGGCTGTCAACCAGTGTCCAAGGAAGTGGCTGATAGAACATGTACTGTGTTTCATCCACTGAAGTGGAGTCAAGAGGAGACATCCCATTTTAAATATTTAAAGAAACAAATGAAATAGTAAAAAAATAAAAAATAAACTTTTTAGAGCAACCCCCCCCCCCCCCCCCACACACACACATAAAAGGGCGCATGCGTCAGGTGCCTACATAGGAAAATGCCCTACACGTTACTTGTCACTCCACACTTCCGAGTGAGATCAATCATTTTAGCTTGAGAACTCCTGCGTAACTCTAAAGTGATGACCTGTAGGAGCTATTAAAGCTTTGCCTATAAAAAATATATACAGTACTGACGTTTTTCACAATGTCACAGGTACACTCACGTTTCGGGTCTGACATGTTAGGTATCTATTTAATCGACACAACCTCATCTTCTATATTTTACCAAAAATTGGGTAATAAATTGCATTGATGTGCCCAAAGTAATTAACTTTAGTGTATTTTTTACAGAAATTTTGCATTTCATAAACCATTGCGCTAATATTGTGTAACATTAAAAAAAAAAAAATTAGACGATTAACATATTTTTTTTTTAGCATGTCCTCTGTTTTGGGAGTTTTACATAATCTTGAGGCTTAAAATTGTTTTTAAAACATGTAAACACAAACATTTAAAAAATGTCTCTAGTGGTTAAAATACCTGTCTTGCGTTCTCTAACAGTGCACCCTCTCTCCTACTGTACCTGACTGCTGCTTGTAGCCAGTGAGGGGAAGCAGGGGATGCATGCCCCACCTCCAATTACATTTCACATGTAGCACACCCCATGTAGGAGCTGCTGAGCTAGGATTCCCCACTGCTTTTTGGCCAGCCACACAGCATTTCCTTCATGCATTCCAACACAGAAAACAGTCCTTGGCTTGTTTTTGATGTTTTATTAGGGTTTGATAACTTGGATGGGGGTAGGGAATTATTGGATGCCCAACTTGAAAAACTTGAAACTGTAGGCAGCTTAAGCCACTGCCTGTTCACTAAATGGATTTGCACAGACACACCTCCAGCTCTGCAGCATTCATTGGCCCTCTTATGACTCATTCCCCTCCCTTCCTGGCAAATACTCACGAGAGTGAGAGAGCTGTGCATGATGTCTTAAGCCTAGGATAGTGACCAGACAAGAAACAGGAAGTGGGCTGTATTAGGTTTTTATTGGCAGAAAAAAAATGTTTTACCATCCAAAGTTAAAACAACAAGGGCAGAAGATTTAATAGATGGAAAGTTAAAAAAACGTAAAGTCCACCTGACATTTAAACAGCCATAATATGCAAACTGCTCAGTGACACTTTAAACCCACCTTTCTTCAAACACTGCGCCACAGCTCTTTATTGGTACTAAGGCATGGCGCTGCACATCAGTTACTGAAAACCATTATCGTGATCGTGATAGAAATCACATTTAAATGTTGACGGTATGCAGCCAATTATAATAAGACCAAAATCTATCTTATATGAAACCTTTGAAATCCACTGTTTCACATTGCTTGTTGCTTGTAAAAGAGTTTATACATTTGGGAAACATCTTTGCTTACTAAAATATGCCAGACTACCTTTTAATCCATTTTACCCCGTCTAATAAAAATGCCTCACAAAATAGTTATTTAAAGAAATCATTTGTGTTGGTGTCTTTGCTAAGACTTTTGTTTCTTATGCTCCTGTTTGAATTGAAAAATTGAATGGCTTTGCATTAAATAATTATTAAAGTCCCCTAGGGTGACACAGAAATGACCACATTAGACATCCTTCCTGCATAACATGTATGTTATCTCATTCAGTAAAATGATGCCGTTATATTTGATAGTTTACTGTAACAAGTTGGATTAATAACAGCTTGGTGCACAGTTTATACTGCTGTATGTGTTTTTTCACTGATGGTCTGAACAGGCAGGGACTGTAAAAAAACAACTAATATATTTTCTTTATTAGTGTTCTAAACCACTGTTATATACTCAAAGGGGTTAATTTACTAAAGTCAGATAGACTGTACACCCCCAGAGCTTGGTAAATGACCAGACGCTCTGCTGACAGCCATCATCCAATCATGTGCAAGCAAAAATGCTGTTTTTTTATTTATTTTGACTTGGGTATTCTTTGTAAAGCAAAGCTTTACCTCATTTACTGCCTTATGGAGAAGCTGCACTTGCAGAGTGCAACTACACTTTGCAAAGTGCACTGTCTATTTAGTAAATCACCCCATAGATTCAGAGTTTTTCAGTCTTCAGTTTATTAATTTCAGTGGAAGAGCTTAGATTATTATTTGTAATCAGCTCTGCAAAGACAGACTGGTTGCAAGCAGAGGTTCTGCCATAGACTCTTCAATACATGAATAAAAATCTATAGCAGCACAAGTACTACTAACACGCAGCCTGTCTTATCTTTTCTGTAAAATAAGGTTGAGGGCTGTAAGTTACAAAAGAAACCCCTTTTCGAGTAAGGCAAAAATGTTTTGTGAAACCAACAAATAAGGTATGATATTTAATGTAGGAAAAAACATTGACAAGAGAATTGTAAAGTAGCAGTACAAAGTTATTACATCCTTTAAATCAGACACTATTGATAAGACCTAGAGCAGCCATTCTCGACCATGGATCTATGGAACCCCATTTTCCTCCAAAGATTGCGAGAGGTTCCTTGAGCAGTGACTGATTGACTTCCCATCAGATCGCTCGTCACTCTGCTGCCCCCCTGCCATCCTCGATGAGGGAACCAGGAAGTGAAGCGCTCCAGCTTCACTGCCTGGTTCCCTACGGTGCATGCGCGAGTCGCACTACGCCTGCTGATTGGCTCCCGCTGTGTACTGGGAGCAGAGTGTTCCCAGAACACAATGGGGGGGACGGGGGGTGACGTCATGCCCGCAGTCTGCCCGAGACTGTGTGGCCGGAAGTGGGTGCAAATACCTGTCTTTAGACAGGTATCTGCACCCCCCTCCCCCCTGAAAGGTGTCAAATGTGACACCAGAGGGGGGGAGGGTTTCGATCAGCGGGAGTTCCACTTTAGGGTGGAGCTCTGCTTTAATGAGGGATGCTCTGTGATAAAGTCTGCTAGACTTTCCCGAAGCTGCCTGGTTTGTTGTTCCATTCAATTGGTGTGCAGTAAAAACCTGTACAAGTCTGTATTTGTGTTGGTGTCATGTACCTGTCATCTCTTTCCAAGCTTCCGTTACACTAGTAAAAGTGCTGTCCATTGAGCTCCACTCTGTACCAATAATATATATGTGGTTGCTTACAGTTTGGTGTATTAATTTAAATAGAAAGATGCTGTTGTGCTAGACATGATGACATCATTGTGTCTGATAAGATGACACATTTGTACCAACAGGTGTGATGCATAATAGGACTGATTGCCTTTCATAATTACGACATGGCATCACTAAGAGCAGTTATATCAGCTTTAACCATCTCTGTGACTGCGGCAATAATACACATAATTATCAGCGCAGGTTTTCACCTCTAAAAGTTATCTCAGTTGGCCATAATTTACCCAAAGAGGTCACAAACATATCTGCTGCATGGGCGAAGTTAGGAAACTGGTCTGTGTTGCCATGACAATGAAAGTTCATAATTCAAAATAACTATGTGTTACAGTGCCCTTGTGTCTCAAGTACTTTGCCTGAAAGCTTTTTGTTTCCTAGGCATTTGAAGATATTTACATCGACCAGAGAAAAGTCATGAAAGTTATCTTGGAGTATGCTGATAAAGTGTTCACTTACGTTTTTGTCCTTGAAATGCTGCTTAAATGGGTGGCCTACGGCTTTAAGAAGTACTTCACTAACGCCTGGTGTTGGCTGGATTTCTTCATAGTTGGTGTAAGTACTGTGTATCTCCTTAACTAAAGATTGTGTGATATGACTGCAACAGACCAGCCCCCTCACCCATATACACATGTTTTGTTGGTGTGCACCTTTTTTCTCAAGACCACAGTTTTTCTGTAATTCTAATCTCCTCTATGGTTAACAGGGCCGGTGCTACCACTAGGCAAACTAGGTAGCCGCCTAGGGGCTGGCCACTGGTTTCCCTCTGTGTCTGCATGCTCTGCAGGCTGCAGCATGCAACTAACTCAGGCAGCTGCTCCATCTGACCGGTTGCAGCACTGGAGCCAGCGCTAGAGGAAGCAGAGCCAAAGCTTTTTGTATAGCGTCGCCTCCTGTCACATAGGAAGGGTAGGGGAAAGGGGATGGGGTCAGGGGTGGCGCCAATGGGGGTGGCAAAACGAGGTTTCGCCTAGGGTGTCAAAAATCCTTGCACCAGCCCTGATGGTTAATGTATATAAACCAGAATGACCAACCCCCCCAAAAGTCATAGTCTGGTCTAGTCCATGCTATAAATGTTTAGGCTAGTTTTTATATTGAACTCTAAGTTCAACATAAATTTATTGCTGTTGATTTACTAAAGGCAAATAAACTGTGCACCTTTGCCAGTGCAGTTGCACTCTGCAAGCGCAATTGCCCCAACGCTTAGTAAATGAGGGAGAGCTCTGCTGACTTCCATCATCCACTCATGTGCAAGCAAAAATACATTTATTTTTTATTTTTCTTGCATGTGATTGGATATTCTTTGTAAAGTAAAATGTTACCTAATTTACTAAGCTCTGGAGAAACTGCACTATTTGCACTATTTGCCTTTAGTAAGTCAACCCAATTGTCTGCAAAGCTTGTTGCCTAGCATACTGTGAATGGATATAGTTATTTGCACATGTAGGCTTTGTGCTGAGAAATATCAGTTGCTTTGAGCAGACTAAAATGGTAACTTTTCATGAGCATATCTCGAACATTCTACTGATCTAGTCTCAGACATGCCTCCCGAAAGAGCCACTCCTGGGATGCTTCTGAGTGACTCAAGTACATGATTAGTAGATGTAATGATACTGCTGCAGTCTTTATACAGCCACACTGTTACATTTTAAAAGTAGGCAATGCATAATAGAATCATAGAAGCTAATGTTTAACAATTAAAAAATTGTACTGAAAACTATATTATAAACTAAGTTCATATATTTTGCTTTAGCACCATTTTAATTATTTACTGTTAGATTTATTTTGTATCTGGTGTTCAGCATTTTATAAATAAGGCCAAATGTGTTAAATATGTTATTGCTTATTCAAATATGTTACTGGCTATTGTATTTACTTGGCGTGGTTTTAATACCTCTAAAAAATGGGTCAAATAACATCAAGAGTTTATCTTCTCATAATCTGATTTCTTTTCTCATGATCATTTCTGCACCATCTGTGAACTTTTATGTTTCACCATCTAAGTCTTGTGGGTCATTTACAGAAAATTATCCTTTTGGTTAGCTATCAAATAGAATATCTTGTCCATGCCGTTTACATGTCTCTTTTTAGCGAATGTAGCATTCCTTCCCAGTGTGATCATCTCAAGGTAGAGGAACAGAGCATTCTAGGAGGGAGCGGAAATCTTTAATGAGGTCAGAAATAACAGATCCTTCCTAGCTTGGTTTGCATCGAAATTATCATAATTAATGATCTATAATTAAATTTCATCTGTGCTTCTGTAAGGTGGGTATGGTTTATTGTCAGGCAGCATGGTGCTAGGCTTCTCGTAGACAGCACAGAAGTGTTGCCATTTTGTCACATTACAGCTTGCAATAGTCACAATGGTAATAGCTTGAGTACAGGGTGCATTTTAGGTGTTTTTAAAGGGTCATATGCAGTGCCATGGAAAGGTTATCTAGAGCCCAGGGTGAACATACCAAATTGCACCCCTCTCAAGATGTATTCCAGCAAAAATCCCCCCCCCCCCTAAAAAAAAACTAAGCACTAATCTGCATAACTACTCCCAAACATACATTTCATCTGTAAGAATATGGCCCCTGCTGAAACCCCATCCTCCCAGTACACATTTTTTCCCCCCATCCTAAATCCTTGCCAACACAAATACCCCCCTCTAAAAAATAAATCACTCCTTTTAGCACAAATCCTATACCACTCAAATGTCCCCTCCTAGTGCACATCCTCTCACCCCACTTCAAATACTCCCACCTCTCAGCACAACCCCTCCCCCAAATTACCCTTCTTAGCACAAATTTTATATCTTTCAAATTTCCCCTCCAAGTACACATCCTGTCCCCCCCTCCTAGCACAAATCTTCACCCCAAATTTCCCCTCTTAGCACCTATACCCCCTAATCATACCTACAAGCACAACCCCCCCAATCACCCCTCCTTGTGCAATGCCGCTCACCCCTCTACCATATTACCTCTTCCAGCACAAACCAAACCCACCTTTCAACAAAGATCCCCCTAAATCACCACTTGTGGTGCGTTCCCAAATCAAGGAAAATTGTGGGACGCCCTTGCGATCCCCGTCACATCCAAGGGCAATTTTGCTGTGATTGCTGTCCGACGAATTGCTGTGGAGGGATTGACAGAGAGGAGTAGCAGAGACAGAGCGGTTGGTAAGGTGGATGAGTCTGGCCGCAGCATTTATGATGGACTGAAGGGGGGTTAGAGTATGCAGAGGTAAGCCAATGAGGAGGGAGTTGCAGTAATCAAGGCGAGAGATGACCATGGAGTGAATTAAGAGCTTTGTGGCATCATTGGTTAGAAAGGGGCTTATTTTGGAGATGTTGCGAAGGTTGAGGGGGCAAGATTTGGACAGTTTTCTTGCCCCCTGCTGCCCCCAAATTCTCCCTCCCAACACAAATCACCCCCAATCTCCTTGAAGTGCTCCCCTCAACCTCACATGATGCCACAGTTCCCAAGGCAGCTGCCCCTCCAGCCCCATTCCTTGTTCCAGTCCTGGTCATATGAACCAATTCCTTGGCCAACCAGCATTAAAGCATAACTTCCTGACCTGTTAAACTTTAAAACTTGCCTCTTGCCTTTCTGTGTAATCACCCAGATGGAGAGATAAGACCCATTTGGGTGATTACACAGAAAGGTAAGAGGCAAGTTTCAAGTTTTAACAGATGGATATTTCCCCAATATTAGATTTCCTATACAGCACCACCTGCAGCTGAAGCTCATAACGTGGTTTGTATGTGATGGTTTAAGTTTTAGGTCTTTATGAGTAGCAGCATTGATGCTAAGTCATGGACATGCACTGAGATCCAAACCCGAAAGCAGGTTAAAGCAGTTTGGCCTCTCTTGAAGAGGCTCTTTTAGGCCCCGTACACACGACCAGTTTCCTCGGCAGAATTCAGCTTCCGACCGAGTTTCTCGCTGAATTCTGCCGAGAAACCCGGCCGTGTGTACACTTTCGGCCGAGGAAGCCGACGAGGAGCTCGGCGAGGAAATAGAGAACATGTTCTCTATTTCCTCGTTGTTCTATGGGAGCTCTCGTCCCGCCGAGCTCCTCGGCGGCTTCAGTGCTGAACTGGCCGAGGAACTCGATGTGTTTGGCACGTCGAGTTCCTCGGCCGTGTGTACGAGGCCTTACTGTTGTGCAGCATCTGCCGAAGACTTCCCTCAAGATATCATGAGTGCCACACAATCTCTTGTCTGATGTATAAACCACCTGCAGCTGAAACTGGGTATCATAGCTTGATAAATAAGTTATAATGGCTCAGGAAAGGGCTGGGCGCCTGGATGTGGCTTTCTACCCTTACAGCAGTTTTATTAATATGTGTTTGGCTTCTGGCCCTCTGTGAAGATATTTCACTATTTAGACATCAAAGTCCAATCTGCAGTCAGTGACACATGGGCTTCATTACATAGATATTTGCTTCCAATTTAGACCTATGATCACCCCCTAGCAGGGAGACATTTTCCAGCAATTATTTTGTGACTCAGAGATGTCATGTGACTAAATGTTAAAAATTGCAAAGCTGATAGTGGAAGATGTAAAAGGTGTGTCACAAAAAATCCTGTCCTGTTTGTACACCTTCCTCTCACTATTAGTCAATGCATCACTTTTGCTGGTACACTTTCTTTAGTCTGAAAACATCTGCCCCTGTTAGGAAAGGGGTAGTTGGTTATGTTTACCCCCCAGGCCCAAGGTGTCCAATCCTCACCTAATCTAGTAGAACTATTAGTAGCTGATTAATCAATAGGAGTAGCAGTGTGTTGCTGACCAGGTGGAACACTTGTCTCTCTATGATGTAATCTTCACAAGTGCCGTGTAATAGCATTTATTCACACACAACTAGAGAAGCACTACTACTTGTTACTCGTGTAGTTTACACCATAGAGAGTAATTTGTGTCACATTGTTGGTGATTGATCAGTATTTTGGATATTACAATCTCTTATGTGGCTCTAGCTTTAATGGTTTGACTAATTTAAGTGAAACAAAGGTAAAACAGTTGCCCACTGGCAAAAAAGGAAAGGAGTCACATGAATATTGTTACATTATAGAAACTGCATCAGCATTATTATTTTCAGGGCAAAAAACACATAGGGGGTTATTTACAAAAGGCAAATCCACTTTGCACTGCAAGTGCAAACTGCACTTGAAGTTGCACTGAAAGTGTACTTGGAAGTGCAGTCGCTGTAGATCCGAGGGGGACAAGCAAGGAAAATAAAAAGCAGCATTTTAGCTTGCACATGATTGGATAATAAAATCAGTAGCGCTTCCCCTCATTTCAGATCTTCCCCTCAGATTTACAGCGACTGCACTTCCAAGTGCACTTTTAGTGCAACTTCAAGTGCACTTTGCACTTGTAGTGCAAAGTGGATTTGCCTTTTGTAAATAACCCCCATAGTATTTACTGGCTTATGTTTTCTCTTTTAATTCCAGTCCCACTTTTGTTCCTCTCAGAATATATATTTTAATAATGTGTGGTCAATGGTAGACTTACACCAGCTTCTTCTTTAGTTTGTGCATGTTCCTAATTGGGCCTCTAGAACAATACTATTGACTTTAACTCTACACAACAGATGAAACATGTACAAATGTTTTCGTTTTTTTAGGTTTTCTTCTCTTCCTCATGTTTTTACCACCCCCTTATTATTCAATGCTCCCAGTTGAACCCAAAGAACCTACCACCCCCTTAAGCTCCCTCAAGAGTTCAGTATTGCTCACTTGGAATCTTTGATTTAATGCTATTTCCAAACCTGTGATGTCCCTTGGCTGACATTTGGAAGTAGCCCATGTGGTCAGAGGTTCATTCCCTCTCTCTGTTCTTGTGTTACCAAACATGGACACCTCCATAATATTCCCTAATTGGGCCAGCCACTACCTTCTATTAAAATAACTATCAGCATGCCCCCAAGTTACACATTTTTTTTTGTTTACCCATTTATGGCCACCCTTTCCCTTTAAGGCTGATGGGCATTTAATAATTCTGTACTGTCTAGGTCTTTAGACCTGATAGGAGATAAAACATTGCTGAAATAATCCACGCTGAGCTTCCTTTTATAGCTTGTGCTCTGCCAAATGTACTTTGTTAAGATATGATCCCCATGGCAGGAAAAATTTGTCAAGCATCCCAGAGCTTATTTATCTTATTTATCTAACATAGCGCTATTGATAGCACTTTATCTATATCTATTCACATTGATTGTGTTGTTTTGCTAAAGCATTTTACATGTACGATTTGTACGAAACGTAAATCAATGAAGAGAAAATTACCTGCATTATGTAGTTTAGAAGATAAAGAAGCTAGATTGTGTTAGTCTCCCTTTGGGGTAAAGTACGGCATCAAGAGAAAATTGTTCTGTCTTAAAGTTGATTAGAAGATACATAAAAATCAAAGATCAGTGACTTAAATGTCTTGGATGATGTGTATAATAAACATCAGAGGAATAGATTTCATATACTGTTTTTTCCATTTGACTCTATTCTTTTAATTGTTTTTTTTTTTAATAGTGGTAACCTGCAGACCAGCACTAATCAGAACTGAAATACCTTTTAATATCTTAAGAATTCCTAGCAATAACTTTACAATATATTCCCACGTAAAAAGTCATAAAAGGTGCAATCATTTATTGTAATAGTAGTGGGATTTGGCTAAAACCAGAACATATCCCACTACTGGAGATTCCAAGAACTATAAAACGTCAGCGTATGTTTCAGCTTACAGCAACCACACAAAGATTAAAGTATATCTAAACCCAAAAACAAAAATGAAATATATTGTAGCTTACCAATCCTTAGATGTGGTGGCTGCATTCATTTTCATGCTTTTTTTTTTTTTTAACCCTTTCACGCCTAAGCCTATTTCTGACATTTGTTGCTTACAAGTTCAAATCTGTATTTTTTGCTTGAAAATTACTTAGAACCCCCAAACATTATTTATATATATATATATATATATATATATATATATATATATATATATATATATATATATATATACACATATATTTGTTTAGCAGAGACCCTAGAGAATAAAATGGCAATTGTTGCAATATTTTATGTCACAGGGTATTTGCGCAGCGGTCTTTCAAACGCACTTTTTGGGAAAAGACACTTTCATGAATAAAAAAAGCTAAAGAGTAAAGTTAGCCACATTTTTTTGTATAATGTGAAAGATGATGTTAATCTGAGTATAGATATCTAACATGTCATGCTTTTAAATTGCGCACACTCATGGAATGGCGACAAACTACGGTACCTAAAAATCTCCATGGGCGATGCTTTAAAAAAAAAATAACGGTTACCAGATTTGAGTTACAGAGGAGGTCTTTTGCTTTCACTCTAACAATCGGGGTGATACCTCACATGTGTAATTTGAACACCGTTTACATATGCGGGTGCGTCTTATGCATGCATTTTCTTTGCTGCAAGAGCTCACAGGGACGGGGTGCTTTAAAAAAAAATTATTTGTATTTTTTTTTACATTGTTACTTTAAAAAAATATATATTCTGATCACTTTTATTGCTGTCACAAGGAATGTAAATATCCCATGCGACAGTAATAGGTGGTGACAGGTCCTCTTTATGGGGGGATCGTGGGTCTAAAAGACCCCAAATCCCTCCTTTGCACTTCAAAGTATTCAAATCGCCAAGAATGGTGATTTTGAATACTGTCTTTTTTTTTAAATTGTCTCCATTGACAGCCGAGTAAATTGGAAGTTATGTTGTGACGTTGCTTCCGTGTGTTTACATAAGAGACTGGAACAAAGACATTTCTGTCTTTATTCCAGTCTCACTCTAGCTGGCGGAAGTGCCAGATCGTGGATCGCTTCTCTTGGGGGGACAGGAGGCCCAGGAAGAGCGGCGGAAGGCAGCGGGAGGGAGCAGCATCTCTTCCTGCTCCTTCGGGCTTTTAGCCAGTTGTTATCGCTAAAGAGCCGACCGCCCGCTCTAAAAAACGGTACCAGGATGATGCCTGCAGCTGCAGGCATCATCCGGTATAACCCCTTAAAGTCGAGGCCACATTTGTGCGTGCAGTCAGTGCTAAAGTGTTAGATGATATTTTCACATGTCAGTAACACACTTCCTGTCCTGGCAGCTTCCTTGGTTGTAAAGCATAGGTGGGTTTAGTTCTAGTTTACTTGGCTGGAGGACCGAATGACATAGAGGTCATTCACACCACACCATACACACCACACCAGCCTCCCTTTGTTCTGATTCCCACTTATAAGCTTGGAATCATTCTTTAAATAAATCGTCTTCCTATCTGAAAAAATGGTGTCATATGTTTAACTTTTACAATAATTTGTTAAAGACCAGACATCCGCTAGTATATTGCCTAAGTCATGTAACTGAACTTATAAAAAAATAAAGCTTTTAATTCAGATTTCCTAAGTCTCAGAGCAATGCTTGACTGCCAAAATGCACAGACGTTCTGTATAGAATACAATATAGCAATACAATCCAGGCATAATTCATTAGGAGGTATAAATGGTGGAAGCCTAGGATGCTTATTAAATGTCTGAGCGACAAGGATTCCTCACATCTTGATGACAGATCCTGAAATTTCATGAACGATGAGGGATGTTCCTCATTGTGCTGAGAGAAATATTTTTATGTGTCTGCTGTCTTTTCCAAGAAAGACAAAACCACGACTACACTGTGAGTTCTTGTCTTTGGATTCCTCGTAATTATGTACAGGATGTGTACATTGTCTTCTGTGGCGTTTCTAGACATTGCCATCCTTGAAGTATTTTCAGTATCTTAATGAAATCTCGGCTTTCAGTCCCGTACTGTTTGAAGTGAATAGCAGCTGTAAAATAAGAGCCCATTTTAAAATCATAACTGTTCCTTTTGTAACCATGGTAAAAATAAAATACGAAAAAGCACTCCTACTGTGAAAAAGCTCTGGACCAAGTAGAAAGTCTTTTCATATTCACATTCAAACACTATGTAAAAATAATGCTTTTGGCAGGAATGAATAGGCAACCCACAGTAATCAGCTATTGATTATCAATTTCACGTCAAAGGACTGTTCTTATTGGTAACATTTTGTCCCTTTTATGCTTTTACAAATCTTTTATAGTAGTGCTATATACCAACTGTAGCCACTCAGGTATAAATTAAGGCCATTACTAATCCAAGCCTCTTTTTTTTGTGTTTGGAAACAACCCTTTGACATTTGCCAACTCAAGATTTTCACCTGTTCATAATACGGCAGCTAAACAGCCCAATCTACTTCACACAGAGAAGATTGCCACAAATCCAGACGTACAGTAAACCTACTAATCTTGCTGTGCTGTGTCCCTCTTGGAAAATGTATGGATGTTGGGACATTATAAACTGTAAAAGATTATGGAAAACAGTATGACAACTGTATACAGTAAAATGAAAGCTGAAAGTTAAATAGAGATATCTTTATGGTGCACTCCAATCAAAACTAAAAATTTAGCCTTCAAATGCATTTAGGAACATATAGCTAGATTCAGGTAGGCAGGCGTATCGTTGTGGCGGCGTAGTGTATCGTGTTTACACTATGCCGCCGTAAGTTAGCGAGGCAAGTACACGATTCACAAAGTACTTGCCTGCTAAGTTACGGCGGCGTAGCGTAAATCGGGCGGGCGTAATGGCGCCTAATTCAAATTTAGCTGAGGGGGCATGTTTTTTGGTAATGGGGGTGACCTTACGTGATTGACGTATTTTACGAACGGCGCATGCGCCCTCCGTGTACATATCCCAGTGTGCATTGCGGCAAAGTACGCCGCACGGTCCTATTGGTTTCGACGTGGACGTAAATGACATAAATCCCTATTCACGGACGACTTACGCAAACAGCGTAAAATTTTCGAATTTCGACGCGGGAACGACGGCCATACTTAACATTACTATTCCAGCTATTTGATGGAATAACTTTAGGCCTGATAATGCGTTACGTAAACAGCGTACCTGTACTGCGTCGGCCGGGCGTATGTTCGTGAATAGGCGTATCTAGTGATTTACATATTCTACACCGACCGCAATGGAAGCGCCACCTAGCTGTCAGCCTAAAAATTACACTTTAGGATACGACGGTGTAAGACACTTACGGCGCTCGTATCTGAGCCTAATTTAAGCGTATCTGGTTTCCAGAATACGCTTAAATTAGCGCCGGCGCAAATTCAGACTTAGGCCGGCGTATCTACTGATACGCCGGCCTAAGTCTTTCTGAATCCATCTAATAGTCTCCATACCTAGGACTTCAGTCAGCACAGTCAGTTCGCTGTGATAATAAACATAAAGTATTTTTGCAAACTCATACACTGATGAATTGATCTAACATCACTCCCAAATGTAACATAAAACCAAATTTATAGTGTAGCTCAACTTATATAAAATTCAAACAAATAATGTCCATAACACATATATAGTCCATTATAAGTATTATCAATCACAATGTGTATAAAGTGCATTAGATGCTCCAAATTCACACTACAAACAGTGTCTTGTGTGCCCCCACCACATGCAACATATAGAAGCTCACCTCCAAATTTGACAAATAAGGTCAAAGTGCGCTCATTCCCTCAAAGGATTAATGGTGAGCTAAGGAACACACTTCCAACTCTCCTCCACTAGAAGCACTGCTCAAACTCATAAAACATTCAAAGATAAAAAGGGGGACCAGTAGTGTTCACTGTACAATATGTTTAATGATGCTAAGCAAGGGTTAAAAACACTTACAAGACAAGAGCACATAAAGTGCTATCAATAGCGCTATGTTACAACTATATATTATTCAAGCCAAACTCCACACTGCAACATTCACCCTCCAAAATGGCAGCAGGCATGGCATAGCTCCACCCACTATACACGTTATGTATGTAGGCAGGACTTCCTCAGTGAGATCTACGATTGTCTAAGATTGTCTACATATGCATATGAACATGGAGGGTCATTTCCCCGTACAGAAATGCACAGCTGACCCATGCATCCTTGTGCAGGCAGTTCAATTGATGCCAATTGGCACACAGTGGCGGCACAGACTACCAAACCTGAGACATTTTTACTCCCACTAGCGCTGGAGCATTTTCTTATCCCAATGGCCAAAGCCCAGCCCCTTAAAGTCTAAAGAACAGTAAACTAGCCCTTTGTTTAGAAAGTTTGGAGATCCCCGAGCCAGACTGATACAGCTATTCAAGAGCATTAGTGAGAGTTCAAAGAGGCCATTTTCTGGCACAAAGCGTGCACGTTGGTTTTCGGACATTTTTCTGTGTCATACTGTATATTGTATACATGGGTGCAAAAGGATACAGTTTGTATTGAAAGACATTAGTGACAATGGGGGTTATTTACGAAAGGAAAATCCAATTTGCACTACAAGTGCAATCTACAAGAGCAAAGTACACTGAAATTGCACTGAAAGTGCACTTGGAAGTGCAGTCGCTGTAAATCTGAGGGGTAGATCTAAAATGAGGGGAAGCTCTGCTGATGTTATCATCCAATCATGTGCAAGCTAAAATGCTGTGTTTTATTTTCCTTGTATGTCCCACTCGGATCTGCAGCAACTGCACTTCCAAGTGCACTTTCAGTGCAATTGCAAGTGCACTTTGCACTTGTAGTGCAAAGTGGATTTGCCTTTAGTGAATAACCACCTATATGTCTTTCCACATGCTAAACTATTGCCCTATGTTAGCACAAAGATAGGGGAATTTCTATTGACTGTAAGATGAATTCTGTCCCCTAATTATATATTGAACAAAGAAGGAAGCCCCTAACAGAGGAAAAATGAGACAACACCTTAAAATGAGTTATCAACAAATAGCATAAAAAATATCAAAATGATATAACATTTTTAATAATTGAAGCCAAAATAAATACCAGTACCTTGATCCCCTATTCCATAAACTGCTAAATATTTAAGCAGGTATAATTGCATATTAGTGTCAGAAACCTGTTAGTATCTGCCTGTATGCTGTAAAGTATATTTAAGAATTAATTCTTTCTAAAATAATATAACTTTAAAGGGTTTGTAAAGGATTTTTTTTTATTATCTTAATAGCTTCCTTTACCTTAATACAGTGCTGTTTTCATGTCCTCATTGTTCGTTTTTGCTCTCAAGTTGCTGTAATTCTTCTCTGATCTTCACACTTCCTGGTTGTCTGTTTCCTGATAACCACAGTGCTGGGAGCTTTCTCTCTGTGGTCACTAACTTCAAGGAGGTGTGATTACTGTGTGTCTAAAACCCCACAGCACCAATCAGTTTAGTTTTCCAAACCATCACTGCCCTGTATTGGCTCTGTGGCTCTGTACAGCAGAGAGGCAGGAAACAACATGCAACAACGAAACTAGAAACTACAGGTACATTATATGATTGATTTTATCTATTTTTAATCATTTTTAAAAGGAATCAGTTAACTATTATGTCTCTAAACCCTGTAAACAGTCATTTCAGCATAACATTTTTTTTTATATACAACTCCTTTAAGTTTGCCATTGGATAAACTGAAATTTCTCATATAATTTACATCGCTCATAAATTACTACAGGCGGATAAAAGTCAATGGTTAAGCAGTAGAAAGGAAGTTAAAGACACTGGGGCAGATCCACGTACCTTTGCGCCGGGCGCAGCGTATCTAAGATACACTACGCCGCCGTAACTTTGTTATTTTTTTTCGAATCCTCAAAGAATTTGCGCCGTAAGTTACGGCGGCGTAGTGTATCTTTGGCGGCGTAATGGCGCGCCATTTAAATCTCTGTGAGGGGGCCGTGTTTTATGTTAATACGTCGTGACCCGACGTAAACGTTTCTTTTTTAACTGCGCATGCGCCGTCCATGGGGGTATCCCAGTGCGCATGCTCGAAATTAACCCGGAACAAGCCAATGCTCACGACGGTGACGTCATTCTACGCAAATCCCTATTCGCGAACGACTTAAGCAAACGACGTAAAAAATTCGAAATTGTACACGGGAACAACGGCCATACTTAACATTGAGTACGCCTCATAACAGCAGCTTTAACTATACGCCGGAAAAAGCCGACCACAAACGACGTAAAAAAAATTGCCGGCCGGTCGTACGTTCGTGGATCGCCGTAACTAGCTAATTTGCATACTCAACGCGGAATTCGACGGAAATGCCACCTAGCGGCCGCCGAAAAATTGCAGCTTAGATCCGACGGTGTACTAAGATGTACGCCTGTCGGATCTAGCCGAATGCCGTTGTATCTTGTTTTGAGGATACAAAACAAAGATACGACGCGCAAAATTTGAAATCACGCAGCGTATCAAGAGATACGCCGGCGTAATACCTTTGTGGATCTGCCCCATAGTGATTTAAGAGGACCCCTCTTTTAGAAAAAGACATGAAGACAACCTAAAACCTAAATATACACTTAACCACCTCCATGCTCACTCTCCTTCTGCCTTTATTCTTTTTATAGTGTCTCTGTTTCCTGTACCCCCATTCCACGCCATAATTTAAATAATTATTTTAAGGGTCAGCTTACAATATAGTCCTAGATGGAATGCATGACATCATGTGGCTCATCTCATGCATGCACCGAATTACATTACATTAACCATTCAGCCCCGGAAGGATTTTCCCCCTTAATGACCAGGCCATTTTTTTTGATACGGCACTGCGTTGCTTTAACTGACAATTGTGTGGTTCTGCGATGCTTTACACAAATTAAATTGATATCCTTTTTTTTCCTACAAATAGAGCTTTCTTTTGGTGATATTTGATCACCTCTGCGGTTTTTATTGCGCTATAAACAAAAGAAGACCGACAATTTAAAAAAACATTTTTTTTTAATTTCTGCTATAATACATATCCCAAAAAATATATAAAAAACAAATTTATTCATCAGTTTAGGCCGATATATATTCTTCTACATATTTTTGGTGAAAAAACCTGCAATAGGCGTATATTGATGATTTACGCAAAAGATATCGGCCCGGATTCAGAAACAAGATACGACGGCGTATCTCCTGACGTCATTGGGAGCAATGCACGCCGGGAAAATTCACGGACGGCGCATGCGCATTTAAATCGGCGGGGGGACGCGCCTGATTTAAATACTACACTCCCCCTAGCCACGGAATTTGAATTCCGCCGGGGGAGTTACGATCCGCCG
The DNA here is from genome assembly GCF_905171775.1 of Rana temporaria. Taxonomy (NCBI): domain Eukaryota; kingdom Metazoa; phylum Chordata; class Amphibia; order Anura; family Ranidae; genus Rana; species Rana temporaria. The sequence goes on along the minus strand of NC_053493.1, from coordinate 81,603,573 downwards.
GCGCAAGTTTCGAGGTAAGTTCTTTCTGAATACTGCACTAGCCTCTCAAATTTGCGCCGGCGGATCGTAAATCAGATAGATTACGCGGATCTAAAGATCCGCTAATCTATCTGAATCTAGCCCATCACGTCTACAAACTGGCATAATAGGGAATCATGTTGTTTACATAGGCAGTTCCCAGTTCTGCTTCTGTACACTGCGATTGCGGGTCGCCGGCGAACATCGAGTCTGCCCAACCCACAGGCACGCTATCACCTATGCAAACACTGACGTACACCTTTGGCGTTTTGCACAGGAGAGGCGATCTGTCACACTATAATGACGGTGGCTGGTCGGCAAGTGGTTAATCTGTTTAGAAACAAAAGCCTTCCCCTAGTTCTTTTTTTTTTTGTGAAGATGACTGCAACTTTATATGATGCATGTATGAGATGAGCTGCCTGACTCCATGTGCTCCATCTCATTCATGCACAGCATGACATTACATTAGATTAGGTATTGCTAAAGTTGCCTTCCCAGGGGGCATTAGTGCTGCCAGGGATATGTCATCAGTGCCTTCAGGGAAGCCAGGAAGTGGACACAAGAAAGGTAAGTAAATAAAAAAACGTAAACAAAAGAGATCAATGCTAATATGAATTTTAGTAATAGGATGGAAAGGACTGTTTTAAGGCAGTTAATGATCACTTTTTCAGCATCTTATGGAAATGCACAAACACATGCAGCTGTGAGAGTAGTGTAATAAAACCTCATAGTAAATAAAGTAGATAGTGATACCAAGCAGAATTTTGCTGGCACTTTCTCGTATTGTGATTACCTCCTGTTGGGAGCCATATGGTTATTCTTTTTTAATGGAAGGAAATATGCTATGAAATTAACTTCATTGCTCATAATGAAGTTATATGTTATAATGGTGTCAGTATGGTTTTCTTTTTTTTTTAGATGAATAAAATGTATTTTTTACAGCTGATTTTTAAGCGCCGCTGTTTATTCAGTTCGTCAGACATTGAACTGTTTATGTGTTATCCCCTCTTCCATCTCTAATATGAGCTTCCTGGTCTGAAAGAAAAACTTTCTATGTACTTTCCATTTTATTGACCCTATAAATCATTGAATAGTGCTTACACACTCTCTGTCTATATGATGTTCTTGCATTGAACTGTCCTTATGCAATGGACCAGAAACTAGTTTTCCACCTCCTGTTTCGGTATATTTAACTTCATGGAAATAGCATTATGGTTAGTTTATGGTCTGTGGTGACTGCCTCATTGGCTTTAAGCAGAAGTGTGTCCTGTATAGTGTAAGTAGTAGAAAAAGCTGTTTAATGGCACATACACATTAACATTTTTACAGTTGCTTATGATTTGCATTCTGATGCTTTTTGAGCAACTATTAAAATGAGATTCTTTTTTCAAACTGCTAGTTTTACCTTGATTTAAACATTTCCCACCCTGGACTTTAAAGGGGTTGTAAAGGTTCGTTTTTTTTTTTTTCTAAATAGGTTCCTTTAAGCTACAGTAGTGCATTGTTGGTTCACTTACATTTTCCATCAACTTCCCTTCTAAATGTTTTTTTTCTTTGTCTGAATTTCTCACTTCCTGTTTCTCTTCAGTAAGCTTAACACCATCATCCGAGCAGTGGATAGTCAGCCAGAGCAGCTTACTGAGGAGGAACAGGAAGTGAGAAATTCAGACAAAGAAAACAAGGAAAAAAAACATTTAGAAGGGAAATCAAAGGAAAAGGTAAGTGAACCAACAATGCACTAGCTTAAAGGAACCTATTTAGAAAATAAAAAATAACCTTTACAACTCCTTTAAAGCTTTTCTTTTTTTCATTGAAAATTAGGGAATCAGATAAAACAAGAAAAAAGGAATTTACTTTTCAAATGAATGAATAATTCGGCAGCAAATAGAACAAAAAATTGCCAAATGAAGTCAGTGATCACAGATAGAGAAAAAAAAAACTTTCAGTAATTTACCATACTCAGGGTTGTTGAATCACACAAATGACAATAAGTAGCTGGTATGTGTGTGATTGCCCTGGGCAAATAGAAGAGAGATATTGGTACTTTAGGATTTGGAACAGAGCGATTCCTTCTTCCTAGGGGCTGATACACGGTGAATGTGCAGTGTATAACAGATCTTGCTAAGGTCCCAGGCTCCTGCCTCTCTGATAGCCTCAAAAAGAATGTTTAGCAGATGACAAAGGTTGATATTGACATGAGGTTAGCACCCAGTTCAAAAGTTTGACACTTAGAAATGTAATCCAAATTTTTATTGAATAAGCATCAGAAGAAACCAACGCCTTTTGGGGGAAATGCCTCCCATATCTTCAGGGCTGAAGACATGGGTATGACTGGACTAGCAGTACAATGCAATTAAGATACCCACAATGGGGCTTGAGCTAAACTGATCTAAGCATCAGAAGAATCCAATGTATTTCAGGGGAAATGTCTCCATCTCTTCTTCAAGGCTGAAACCGCAAATATGATTAGATTAGCAGTGAGGTGCAATTAGTATCTCTATAATGAGGCTTGATCTAAACTGTCAGATCAGTCAAACAAAAAGAAAATGAAATGTAACCAATCTGACAGTTTAGATCAAGTCTCATTACAGATATTCTAATTGCACGAGACTGCTAATCTAATCATATTCACAGTTTCAGCCTTGAAGAAGAGCGCAGCATTTCCCCCAAACGCGTTGGTTCCTTCAAATGCTCTTATTCAATAAAACAATTAATTATACTGTAGTATCACAATTTTTGTACCAGAAGCTCCTCATTACCAAGTCCATAGAGGACAATAAGGAATTTATTGCTGACTCTCCTAATGATGGTCACACAAGTATAAATTTTGCATAATTTTTTAGATTTATTCAGAATTTTCAATCATATTTTAGAGTAGGTTCTTGCCATGCTACACAGATGTGTTTGCTCTTCCTCTGTGCGTAGTTAAAAATTATGATTTTAATTGTATACATTTTTATCCAAAGCTATTCCCTTTGCATGCTGTAAAATAGGGGAGTGCAACCTTTTGAAGAGTGAGGGCCATCTAAGTGAATTGGTAACTGGTTGTGGGCCACAATGATACTTCAGAATTTCAATTTTTTTATTTTGAATAGCAAATAACAATCAGGCTCATGATTTTCCATGGGACCAATCCCAGTTGGATTTTTACCCACATCTTATGGGTGTGGTGAACTTTCAGAAAGTGCAGTTAACCCACAGGATATAATATGGCTCAGTGCAGCTAACTTGCTGGAAAGCTACAGGTGAACTACACTGCACTCGAAGGTCAGTGTGAAAGCAGCCTAATAGTTGTTAACCCTTTTTATAGGTGCTAATATGTCCTTTGCAAAAGCTATTATGCCCAGTGTATGTGTTGTTTAATACACTGACCTACTTTTCCTCTTGCCTTTGCTGTTGGCATTGCTCTCTAGGCTGCTAGCAAGGATTAGAGGTGGAGTGCACTTACACAGTGGGTATTACTCCGCCTGGGACAGGAGCAGGTGCTGCAGAGGAAAGCATCTGCTAATGTGGCTTCTGTTCCCTCCTCGGCCGCCTGCTCCCTCCACTGCTGGTGCTGGATCACTGCTCTGGCATGGTGGGTCTGCAAGCCCAGATCATGATCAATGAGTTGCCGACCCTGGGCATGTACTTCCTTGGTTTGAGATCGCTAGCCACAGAGCGCTCCATGGGTTGAGCACCCGTGCTGTAAACGATTGAACAGACAATTTAATTATAGAGCTTATACTGCAGCCCTGTGGAAACCTGACAAAAAATGTCAACAATATCAATTGCTTCCTATTTCAAGTGATGACATTTTCCAGTTGAAACATTTGTGACCACTATAACTCTGTCCCTGTACGTTCCAAATTTGTTTTCTGCTCCTACCCTCAATAACTAATATTCCCTAAGTGTGGACCAACCTAAAATCTGCTGCCTGTGCTATGCACTGCTGGATTAATAAGGATGATAATGGGAGAGAGTGAGAAGCAAGCCGTAACGGTTTGCAGAGGGTTAGTTGATAATGTACAATTTATATTATCACTCTCCATTTGGTGGTAAACATTTGAGCACAAACTATTTAATTTCTGTCTGGTAACAGAACTCCTCCTGGTTGGCTGTGAGTCAAAGTTGAATGCACAAGGGAGGCTGGAAGTGCTGTAAAGCAGCATCATTTAGACAGTTGAACATTACCACAATGTAAGAATGGAGGGAAACTATATAACACAATCCACTAAAAGTTTGAATAATCCAGCTCAACCAAATTGGTCTAGTCTGGTTGGGCCTTGAGCCAGAATTGATTGACTTAACCTCAAGGCAACAAAACCACTATTCTTTACTTGGTTGTGGCAGAATGAATTTATAAAGGTGATTTTTTCATTGATTCAATTTGTAATAAATTAGATTTGCTTTATGGGTAACGCCAGTGAGGCATTCTGTTAGACCAAAGTCTGGTGGTGGTCCCTTCAGTATTTGTAAAAAGAAACAAATGAAGGAGTGGTCAAAGACAAATTCAAAGCACTGACTCCCAACTATTATGCTCTTTCTTTAATTCACGTTCTTTAGGCCTGTCAAGTGAAGAACACTCTTTCTTCTTGGATGTTCTCTTGGCAATGGATGATCATTGATAATGCAGAGAGCAGTGCTGACATGATGATGTTAGTGCCACTCTCTGCATCAAAACACTGTGAGCATAGGGTGCCTTGGTGAAAACCCTTTAGAGGGCAAGTCCATATTGCCCTGCACTCACAATCTGTCTTGTGGGCGAGGAGGAGAGGTACTGTGCCAGAAAGAAGGCAATTATTGCACCCAGATCTTTTTTTTCATCCCCAAAGCTGGGCTTTAACTCCTTTTTTTTTCCATAGAGAGAAATGTTGGTGATGACAAATTGAGTAGATAATGAGATAATGTTACAGTAAACTGCCACTGACTAGATTAATCTGGGAAGAGGTTTCTGAGACGAATAAATTGGTGTAGGTGCACATTATGTGCAGCCCTGTTTCCTGAGTACAAAGATAGAACATAGATCAATTAGGTTAACATAGATCATGGAGATCATAGATCATGAAGTGACCTCTCTAAAGGCACTAGTGGGCAATCTTGATGCAGTATCTACACTTGAACAACAACCTGACTCTCTGTGTTGGCAAAAGGGTGGCAAAAGGTTTTAGGCTTGTAATTATTTTTCGCTACGTTTTATATGTAAAACTATGTAAAACTGTACAAGCTATAGATCTTGGTTACTTTTGTCTCATTTTGCTTTATTAATGCAACTAACAGCAGCTGAGATCACGAAGGTGGCAATCCCTGTGTGGGGCTGTTTCCATCAGTGACAATATCCTACTGTGACCAACGGTGTGAACATTGCTTACCTTATCACACTGTTTACCTTTTTATTTTTATTTGAAAATGTAATGTGTGTTAGAACTGTGTTAGACAGTGCACTGTAACACACATGTTGTTTTTTGTTGTGTTTTCTTAAGGGTTTCTCAGATCCTTGTGTACCAGACACAAGCATTTTTGTTGAAGCTGCAGAATCCTTCCCTTTAGGGTTTTAGTTTCTATGGTATAAAATCAACTGCAGTCAATAAAAGGTCTATGTTACATCCATTTCAGCGATTTGTCTTACTTTAGCAGCATTTGGATCAAGCAACAGGGTGACCAGCTTAGGTAGATAATTATGTTATCCAATAAAACTGCAGGTGATCATATTACCCAGTATATGATATGTAGCTGCATAGACTAGCGCTGAAGACAGATTCAGCATTGTAAGCTACAAATCGCCAAGGAAAATAGGCAGAGGGATTCGGAGATGCTACAGATCTTTGTTACAAGTGATTCTTACAGTACATGTGTTCTACACATCTGCTCCAAGATGGTCCTTGCCTAGCCAGCCTATAAGAACTTAGGTGTTCTAATGAGGAAAAGGGAAAGATTGCACACTACATTATTATTATTATTATTATTATTATTATATAGGATTTATATAGCGCCAACAGTTTACGCAGCGCTTTACAATATAAAAGGGAGACAATACAATTACAATACAATAAAATACAAGAGGATTAAGAGGGCCCTGCTCAGAAGAGCTTACAATCTAATAGGGTGGGGCACGTGGTACAAAAGGTTGTAACTGTGGGGAATGAGCTGATGGAAGTGGTAAAAGATTAGTTGGAGACGTGATAGGCTTCCCTGAAGAGGTGAGTTTTCAGGGATCGCCTGGAGGTAGCAAGAGTAGGGGATAGCCGGACAGGTTGAGGTAGTGAGTTCCAGAGGATGGGAGCGGCTCTGGAGAAATCCTGGAGATGAGCATGGGAGGAAGAGACAAGAGAGCTTGACAGTAGGAGGTCTTGAGAAGAGCGGAGAGGACGGTTTGGGATATGTTTAGAGACAAGATTGGTGATGTAGCTTGGGGCAGAGTTGTGGATAGCTTTGTAGGTTGTGGTTAGTATTTTGAATTTAATTCGCTGGGTGATAGGAAGCCAGTCTAGGGATTGGAGGAAAGGTTTGGCAGATACTGAGCGTTGGTAAGGTGGATAAGTCTGGCAGCAGCATTCATAATAGACTGAAGAGGGGAACCTATAGAGAGGCAGGCCAATAAGAAGGAAGTAAAAATTTTGCACTAAAGTTTTTTCTTTCATCATAAATTTGCCCAGGATACAAGATAAAACTCTGACACTAAACACAATGATTAGTCAAAAGAGCACAAGGATACTGAGCTAAAAAGTTTCTAGTGTAACATGTTACTTAATTATATTATTTGGTTCATTAAGGCAAATAGTAAAATGTTTCTTGTGATGTATATATAACAAGTAATCATTATAGTTATGCTGATAGTTATAATAATATATATTTTTTTTATTTAAGATATTCAGACTCTGCCTCACCTATTTAAATTTACATTTGCATCTCTTGCATCATGGGTTTGAGAATAACTGTCAATAGGATAGCAGGTGTAGTCTATTGCAGTGTTAGGAATAAGCTTTACACAACAGACATCTTACAATTTGTCACCTAATTCAGCAGCTGGGAAATCATTTATCTTAAGTTTCTTTTGCTGGTTGAGTGGGTGCAACAGGTGAGATTTGCATTCCAAAATCTGGGGATCAACAGAGATTAGCACCATCATTTCCTGAGCCCATATCAGGGAGGGTGATTTGTATTTTGTGCTACATTGTTCTACAGTAATATATGTATATATATATACAGTATCTCACAAAAGTGAGTACACCCCTTACATTTTTTAGATATAATATTATATCTTTTAATGTAACAACACTGAAATTACAATTTGCTACAATGTAAAGTAGTGAGTGTACAGCTTGTATAACAGTGTAAATGTGCTACCCCCTCAACTCAACACACAGCCATTAATGTCTAAACCACTGGCAACAAAAGTGAGTACACTCCTAAATGAAAATGTCCAAAATGGTCCCAATTAGCCATTTTTCCTCCTCAGTGTCATGTGACTTATTAGTGTTAAAAGGCCTCAGATGTGAATGGGGAGCAGGTGTGTTAAATTTGGTGTTATCTCTCTCACTCTCTCATAATGGTCACTGGACGCTCAACATGGCACCTCATGGCAAAGAACTCTCTGAGGATCTGAAAAAAATAATTGTTGCTCTACATAACGATGGCCTAGGCTATAATAAGATTACCAAGACCCCAAAACTTAGCTGCAGCATGGTGGCCAAAACCATACAGCGGTTTAACAGGACAGGTTTCACTCAGAACAGGTCTCACCATGGTCGACCAAACTAGTTGAGTGCATGTGCTCAGCATCATAGCCAGAGGTTTTCTTTGGGAAATAGAAGTATGAGTGCTGCCAGCATTGTTGCAGAGGTTGAAGGGGTGGGGGGGGGGGGGGTCAGCCTGTCAGTGCTCAGCCTATACGCTGCAAAACTGCATCAAATTGCTCTGCATGGCTGTCATCCCAGAAGGAAGCCTCTTCTAAAGTTGATGCACAAGAAAGCCTGCAAACAGTTTGCTGAAGACAAGCAGACTAAGGACATGGATTACTGGAACCATGTGCTGTGGTCTGATGAGACCAAAATATACGTATTTGGTTCAGATGGTGTCAAGTGTGTGTGGGGGCAACCAGGTGAGGAGTACAAATAAGTGTGTATTGCCTACAGTCAAGCATGGTGGTGGGAGTGTCATGGTCTGGGGCTGCATGAGTGCTTCCGGCACTCGGGAACTAGAGTTCATTGAGGGAACTATTAATGCCAACATGTACTGTGACATACTGAAGTAGAGCATGATCCCCTCCCTTCGGAGACTGGGCTGCAAGGCAGAATTCCAACATGATACCGACCCTAAACACACCTCCAAGATGACCCTTGCCTTGCTAAAGAAGATCAGGGTAAAGGTGATAGACTAACCAAGCATGTCTCCAGACCTAAACTATTGAGCATCTGTGCGGCATCCTCAAATGGGAGGTGGAGCAGTGCAAGGTCTCTAACATCCACCAGCTCCGTGATGTCGTTATGGAGGAGTAGAAGAGGTCTTCAGTGGCAACCTTTGACGCTCTGGTATACTACATGCCCAAGAGGGTTAAGGCAGTGCTGGAAAATAATAGTGGCCACACAAAATACTGACACTTTGGGACCAATTTGGACATTTTCATTTAGGGGTGTACTCACTTTTGTTGGCAGCGGTTTAGACATTAATGACTGTGTGTTGAGTTATTTTGAGGGGACAGCAAATTTACACATACATATATAAGCTGTACACTCACTACTTTACATTGTAGCAAAGTGTAATTTCTTCAGTGTTGTCACATAAAAAGATATAATAAAATCTTTACAAAAATGTGAGGGGTGTACTCACTTTTGTAAAATACTGTGTGTCTGCGTGTATATAGTCCACACTCAGCTGGATGTTAAAAGTCCAGAAAGAGAGCAAATCAGGGTTCTGGCTGGAGACTCAGAAAGGAACCTGACTGTGAGGAGCTCTGTGTGTTGGATTTAAAGGTTTGCTTTACCGCATGTTTTGTGGGTGATGGGGACCAACCCGCACTGTATAGAGAGGAGACTATTTGTTTAGTTTAGCGCCGGACGGCAAGGATTTTATTTACTGTTTTGTTTATTTTTATTTGCAAACCTCCTGTAAATAAACCTGGCATCCGCCAGATTTTAAAGAAAGTGCCTGTTTGTGGACTGTCATTGAGAAAAGGTTATCCCACAAGCTAATCTCCCACAATATATATATATATATATATATATATATATATATATATACACACACACACACACACACTGCTCAAAAAAATTAAAGGAACACTTTTGAATCAGACCTCCTGGGATATTGATCTGTTCAGTTAAGTAGCAGAGGGGGAGGGGTGTATACAGTGGGGGTTGTTAATCAGTTTCAGCTTCTTTGCTGTTAATTGAAATTAACAACAGGTGCACTAGATGGGCAACAATGAGACGACCTCCAAAACAGGAATGTTTTTTCAGGTGGAGGTGTCTGACATTTTTTTCCCTACTCAACTTTTTGCTAGGGTCAGTGTCACTACTGGTAGCATGAGGCAATACTTGGACCCTATAAAGGTTGCACAGGCAGTCCAACTCCTCCAGGATGGCACATCAATATTTCTCATTGCCAGAAGGTTTGCCCTGTCTCCCAGCACAGTCTCAAGAGCATGGAGGAGATTCCAGGAGACAGGCAGTTACTCTAGGAGAGCTGGACAAAGCCATAGAAGGTCCTTAATCCATCAGCAGGACCGGTATCTGCTCCTTTGTGCAAGGAGGAACAGGATGAGCATTGCCACAAAATGACCTCCAGCAGTCCACTGGTGTGAATGTCTCTGACCAAACAATCAGAAACAAACTTCATGGGGGTGGCCTGAGGGCCCGATGTCCTCTAGTGTACTCTTTGCTCACTGCCGGACACTGTGGAGCTTGATTGGTAGTTTCCATGGAACACCAGAATTGGCAGGTCTGCCACTGTTGCCCCATGCTTTTCACAGATGAGAGCAGGTTCACCCTGAGCATATGTGACAGACGTGAAAAGGGTCTGGAGAACTTTATGCTGCCTGTAACATCGTTCAGCATGACTGGTTTGGTGGTGGTCTGGGGAGGCATATCCATGGAGGGACTCACAGACCTCTACAGGCTACACAATGGCACCCTGACTGCCATGAAAAAATTGATACCATTGAATGTCTCCCACGCTCACCTGACCTAAATCCAAAAGAACACCTCTGGGACATTATGTTTCGGTCCATCCAGTGCCGCCAGGTTGCACCTCAGTCTGTTCAGGAGCTCAGTGATGCTCTGGTCCAGATCTGTGAGGAAATACCCCAGGACACCATCCGTCGTCTCATTAGGAGCATGCCCTGATGTTGTCAGGCATGCATACAAGCACTTGGGGGCCATACAAACTACTGAGGACTATTTTGAGTTGTTGCAATGAAATTTCAGCAAAATGGACTAGCTTGCTGCATAATTTTTTCACTTTGATTTTCGGGGTGTCTTTGAATTCGGCCCTCTGTAGGTGGATAATTTACATCAAATGATGTGCCATCCTTCCATTCCTAACACATTACCCAGTCCATATCAGTATAGATATCCAGCATGAGATTTTTGCCCGTTGAGGCTTGATATGTTTTCAAAGTGTTCCTTTAATGTTTTTGAGCAGTGTATATACAGTATATCCTGTGTTGAAATTTTTTCCCTTCATAAATAATTTTAATGTAATGTCAAAACTCTGTAGCCTTTTAGATAGTGCCACATTTTGTATGAAATTACGGCACCTTGAACATTCTGTCAAGTGCTAAGATGCTGATGTGTGATGTTTAATATTTATGTTTTAAGTGACATTTATGTATAGTGACATTTCGCCATATATTGCTTTTCCTGAGTTCTTTGCATGTCATGCACGATTAAAGTACAAGATCACCTTTTTGCAAAAACCCTTTGGCTCCCTGCCTGTGGCCCCGTACACACGACCGAGGAACTCGACGTGCCAAACACATCGAGTTCCTCGTCGTGTTCAGTGTGGAAGCCGCCGAGGAACTCGGCGGGCCGACTTTTGCCATTGAACAACGAGGAAATAGAGAACATGTTCTCTATTTCCTCGCCGAGGTCCTCGTCGGCTTCCTCGGCCGAAAGTGTACACACGGCCGGGTTTCTCGGCAGAATTCAGCTCTGAACCGAGTTTCTGGCTGAATTCTGCCGAGAAACTCGGTTGTGTGTACGGGGCCTAACTCCATCAATACACTCAGGAATGTATTTACCTTTGCATTGTCTGCAAGCTAGTAAAAATCTAGTGTCAGTCCACCCATGCCAGCACACTAGTGTGTCGTTTTTCACTGGCCAGGCTGTAGCAGTGTGAGAGGACACAGCCATCAGGACAGGTAAGTATGGACATTCAGGGAAATAATGACTCAGCTAATGTAGAGGGGGCTAGGTTAAGGAGTTTGGAGAACTTTTTGAAAAAACTTGAATTTATACTATAAACTAAGTGAGATTCTTTAAGGATTCACATCAGACAAAATTAGGACATGGAATGCATACAGAGTATGTAGCCTACCTGCTTATTGATACCGTTTTTCATGCAAACATTGCTGTTGCTTTCACCCTTCCTCTGAATGTGTTCCTTGAATTGCACCTGTTGCATTAATAAAAATTTTAAATTACTATAACAACATTATTTATCAGCATATTATATAGTTTGACAGCACAGGACAACTTCCTAGTTTCCTTATGTAGATAGGGCCTTTCTTAGAGCTGTTTTTGTTATATCTATTCTCATCTGCAATGTACATATCAATGTTCAGACCAGATGATGGGTTACTGAGTCACCAGCATTGTATTGTGGGATGTGTGCAAGGCGAGCGTCTACAGGCAGCTGGTTATGTCCCCAGATTAACTTCAAAACACAAAATATTCCCAAAGCCTGTGAAAATGATGCTCTATTATTGATGCTGAATTTATATGGAGATCTATATTATACCAGTTCTATTGATTTTTCTACCAGGCTGTACTAAAAAAACATTAATTTACCTACTGTAGTTATGTAACTACAATTTTACTGAAACCCAGGAATAGCAGTTTTGGGTGCACACTAATTCACTGTGCCCCTTGCAAGTCTATAATCTTGGCTTTCTCCCACATGCTTTCTTCCTCTGGCTCGAAACGATTCCTACCCCTTCACCAAAACTCACAATCTTGGTGTTCTACTGTACTTAAAGGGTCACTAAAGGAAACATTTTTTTAAGCTAAATAGCTTCCTGCTCTTGCCCCTAATCCTGTACAATCACAACTGCTTTTATGCTCGTTCACAATGTCAGTAAGGACTGACACGCCCCTGAAAAGCAATCCATGCTCTGATCTCTTTTCAGAGGAATTTGACATGCAGTGAACAGACAAAAATGCCTGTTTTAACGCCTCAAATGCAGTATCACAGTGCTGCAACTGCGTGCAATGCACATGGTTGCAGATTGGTTGGCCCCATTCACACTTCATGCCTTGTGCCCTGCCCACTGTCTCTGACCATGCCTTGTGCCCTGCCCCTAGTCTCTGACCGTCCCTTGTGCCCTGCCCGCAGTCTCTGACCATGCCTTGTGCCCTTCCCGCAGTCTCTGACCATGCCTTGTGCGATGCCCGCAGTCTCTGACCGTCCCTTGTGCGATGCCCGCAGTCTGACTGTTCCTTATGCCATGCCCACAGTCTCTGACCGTCACTTGTGCCATGCCCACAGTCTCTGACTGTCCCTTGTGCCATTCCCGCAGTCTTTGTGGACCGCGATGTAAGGGGGAGCTCTGTGGGCTCTTTTGTAAAGAAAGGGCTGTGGTTACCAGAGACCCCTTACATCAGAATTTCCTATTACACCTGAGTCCGCAGCAGTCCCTATTACATCAGAGTTCTCCTTTACGCTGGGGTGTGTCATATTTAAATTAGGGGGTGTACAAGTTTAGTCAGGCCTAGGGCAGCACAAAACCTAAATACACCACTGGGTGACAGGGCAGCCAGGGAGAGCCAGGAGAGCCCATCTGTGAGTGTGCGGGGGTGCCCGGGCCGGGTGTGGAACGTGCCACTACCCGGAGTGGCATCCAGAGCCAGCCGAGCTGTGCGGAAGAAAGAAGACACTCTCTCTCCTCCTATACCATAGGAGGAGAGAGAGGCAGTGAGCAGCGCTGAACAGAGGAAGGAACTGCTGAAGTTAACAAGCAGGTGATCGGTTGCTAGTTGGTCTTAGCAACCAATCATTATCTTTGGTAATATGAAAAATAACTCCAGCAGTTCCCACGCTGCTGTGTCTCTCCCTCTGGCTGCATGATTAAGGTAGGAAGGGGGAGGGGGCTGTCACAGTCTATAACATGCAGGGGGTGCAGGGTGCTGTGTGAAGGGATCCAGAGGTGCAGGGTGCTGTGTAATGTAAAGGGGTCCAGAGCTGTGGGGTGCTGTGTAATGTACCCCTTTGGTCCAGAGGTGCAGTTGTGGAGAGGGGGTACACAGTAGTGACTAAGAGATATTGAAAGATGCAGGGGGCACAGTGGGGTGTTTTTACATTTTAACGTGGGAGGGGAGTTGCTTTTAACCCCCGCTAGCGGTTGAAGAAAGGGTAAAATGCGACTGCATTGCCGCTGCTGATGCACCCCCCCCCCCTGAAAAAATTTCAGCAGACGCCCATGCTAGGAGGTACATTATATGATTGATTTTTATCTATTTTTAATCGTTTTTAAAAGGAATCAGTTAACTATTATGTCTCTATACCCTGTAAACAGTCATTTCAGCTAAAAAAATGTTTTCCTTTAGTGACCCTTTAAGTGTCATGGATTCACCTCACATGGTGTACATACAGTAAAAAAAATACTTCTCAGAACAGTTTCTTACCTCTTTTCTATGTGTACAATTTGCAAGATCCAAGCAAGTATGTGCCCTGGACTTTCTGAATTCTTTCACTAGTGTCACTTGGTTAAATAAAGGGGGTAAGGGGGCACCTGTCAGCTGGGGCTGGTGAAATTGGCTAGGAAGTCATATACAGTGGAAAGAAAACATAAGTGAACCCCTTGGACTCAACTGATTTTCTGAAGTAATTTTCCTTGAAATGCGATTGATCCCCATTTAAGGCAGGACATCGTTTTAGGAAATTTCTTGGTGGAAGGAGAGAAAATTGCATGATTACCTCTTCAACACTGACTATGGGGGAATCCCTACTGCAGCGGAATTGTGTTCTGCTGGTAGGGAGCCCTCCCTGATGGCAGAACACGATTAGTGTTGCCAGCTATAGCTGTGGGCACTAATTGTTTGGGAAAAACCCAACAATCTGGTTGTACACAAGTCGAGTGATAGATCAACTTGTATACAATCAGGGTGCTGATACATGGATCGAAATTCAGACTGTCCCTTCTGAACCTGCCAAACTTACATCCGTGTATGGATGGCTTTATTCACAACAATAGACAAACACAATGGGGGAGATTTACTAAAACTGGTGCATTCAGAATTTAGTTCAGCTGTGCCTAGTAACCAATCAACTTCTAACTTCAGCTTAAGCGTTGACAAAACCTGTAGGCTTATGGGTTTCTATGCAGAGCTGCACCAGATTTTGCACTCCCCAGCTTTAGTAAATAACCCCCAATGGGTTGATTTACTAAAGGCAAAATAGACTGTGCACTTTGCTAAGTGCAGTTGCACTCTGTAAGGGCAGTTGCTACAGAGCTTAGAAAATGAGGTAAGGCTTCACTTTGCAAAGAATACTCAATCACATGCAAGGAAAATGGAAAAAAAACTGCTTTATTGCCTGCACATGATTGAATTATGGAAGTCAGCTGAGCTTCTGCTCATTTACTAAGCTTTGGAGCAACTGCTCTTACAGAGTGCAACTGCACTTTGGAAAGTGCACAGTCTATTTGACTTTAGTAAATAAACCCCTCTGTGCTTAAGAATTTACTCTATAACATACGCCGGCTCAATGCCTGTGACGTGAACGTAACCTACACCCAGCCCCATTCACGTACGACTTACGTAAACAACGTAAAATGTGACGCTTGTTCCGACGTCCATACCTTTGCATTACCTGCGCCTCATATAGCAGGGGTAACTTTACGCCAGACGTAAGCCTTACGTAAACGGTGTAGCTTACTGCGACGGGTGCAAGTATGTTTGTGAATCGGCATTCTTGCTCATTTACATATTCGACACGTAAATCTACGGAAGCGCCCCTTGTGGCCAGCGTAAATATGCGCCCAAGATCCGACGGCATACTAAGACTTACGTCGGTCGGATGAAGCCATATTTCAGGCGTATCCAGTATTGTGAATAAGGAGCATAGATACGACGGCGCATCTCTACACTTACGCTGCGTATCTGTAGATACGCCAGCGTAAGTGTTTTCTGAATCCCGGCCCTGGAGTCCAATTAATGAAATTCGTTTGGAGATGTGGTTCGGAGCTACTTTGATTGATAAAAGACACTCAAGACATTTTAAGATTTCTGTTCATGAGAGGCATTAGCTGATGTGAACCATGCCTCGCAAAAAAAAACTCTCTAAAAATCTAACTCCATGGGTTCACTTACTTTTAGCCACCAGCACTGTTGATGTTTAATGTGTTCAATAAAGACACCAGAAATTAGAATAGTCTGTGTGTTACCAGTTTAAGTACTATGGGCCAGATTCAGGTACTTGCGCTGCAGCGTAACGTATCATTTACGTTACACCGCCGCAAGTTTTACCGGCAAGTGCTTGATTCACAAAGCACTTGCCTGTAAACTTGCAGCGGCGTAGCGTAAATCGATCCGGCGCAAGCCCGCCTAATTCAAATGGGGCGTGTATCATTTAAATTAGGCGCGTTCCCACGCCGAACGTACTGCGCATGCTCCGTTTTTTAATTTCCCGCCGTGCTTTGCGCGAAATGACGTTGCACCGACGTAATTTTTTGAACGGCGACGTGCGTTACGTCCTTTCCTATTCCCGAACGACTTACGAAAAAAATAAAAAATTGTTTGAATTTGACGCGGGAACGACGGCCATACTTTAACATGGATGGTCTAATTTTACACCACCTAAATAGCACTCGTAACTTTACGATGGGAAAAGCCGACTAGCGACGACGTAAGAGAATGCGACGAACGCGTGTACCATCGTGGATCGCCGTAAACAGCTAATTAGCATACCCGACGCGGAAAATGATGCAAACTCCACCCAGCGGGCGCCGAAGTATTACATCTAAGATCCGAAGGCGTATGAAGCCGTACGCCTGTCGGATCTTACCCAAATGCCGTTGTATCTTGGTTTGAGAATACAAACTAAAGATACAATGCGGGTAATTTGAAAGTACGCCGGCGTATCAGTAGATACACCGGCGTACTCTTACTGTGAATCTGGCCCATTGTGTCTGTCTACAGTTGTGACTTAGCTGAGGTTTAGATTGCAGTTACACCTTAGGCAAACTCAGGCCCCGTACACATGTCCGAGGAACTCGACAGGCAAAACACATAATTTTGCTCGTCGAGTTCCTTGTGAAGCCGCCGAGGATCTCGGCGAGCCAAGTTTCCCCATTGACTAACGAGGAAATAGAGAACATGTTCTCTATTTGGCTCGACGAGTTCCTCGTCGGCTTCCTCGGCCAAAAGTGTACACACGACCGGGTTTCTCGGCAGAATACGGCTCCGATCGAGCTTCTGGCTGAATTCTGCCGAGAAACTCGGTCGTGTGTACGGGGCCTCACTGTCGTGCTAAGGACGGATACCCTTTTATTAGAGGGGAATGGCTGCCATGGTTTGCTTGAAGTATCTAGTTCATGTAGATCGCTGGATTGTATTTGATCAACAAGAATGATTTCATTCCTGTCAAGTACTGGCATGAACATTTACTTATGTAAAGATTCTGGATGTTTATTAGATTATGAAAATGACAGTTGGCCAGCTTTCTCCTGGGTGAGATTGCACAGCATTGTCTTCTATTGTATCTGGGAATTGGTTTTGAATACTGACTATGTGTGTAGTTTTGCTACAACAAAAGTTAGGTTTCTTCCTTACAATATGTTGTTCATAATATCTATGTAAGATTGTAAGGCCTCCTTCACATAGCAGTTTAGCTGCAAACACTGGATTCCAGCAACAAGAATCAATGGATTGTTGTGGCTGGAATCGCAGGTGCATGCGAATAGCAGTGGCTGCTCATCCTCTATAATAATGACAGACTAACAGTGGCTGCCACTGTTCACATGTAGCCACGCCATAGGATTACTTGCGGTTAGGGATGGATGTCCAAACCTGGACACAGTCATCTGCAGGTTTGTGGCTACATGCAAACAGCGGTATTCACCGGCAATCTGTCAGTAATTTATATAGGCTAAGCGGCTGTTGCTATTTACAGCCCTGTTATTTTTAGCAGGACGATTTCACTGATTCCTGCCACTAGGATCTAGTGAACGTGGCTAAACTGCCACGTGAAGGAGGCCTAAAAAACTGTGTATTTATACATGTCCATTGCATGGTTGTACCTCTAAAACTCTGCTTAATAAAACTGATAGATATGACAGAGTGGAGCTCTGTTTTCTGTATATACTATACTGTTTTTTTTCCATTGTAGTCACAAATTTGAGAGTAAAATGTTAATAATGTTAATAGCATTTCACAGTCGATGCTAGATATTGAAGAATAACCAGTAGAGCAATCACATTCTCATGGCGCTTCTGAGGTTTCTCCTAAACCTTTACTAGGAAAGTAAGCCAACATCACTATTGGGGTTTGGTTTAGCCACAGGAAGACATGGTGCGACTCCCCAAACAACACTCCCCCCCCCCACAACACTCTTGTCAGGATCCTCTTCTCTTTTTACTGGACAGGAGAATTTTTATGTTTGAACTTATCTCATCCCAGACACATCCACCAATATAATCCCACAAAATGTTTTTAGCCCCTAGAATCTGCTTTTGTAGAGATATAGGAAGTTTTTGTATTCCTTCATTACCATCATTTCCATGTATGTTCATAAACAGTACTGTAAAAGGTGATTCCAAGATATAGACCATGCTCCCCCTCTCCTTCCTATCTGAATCCCCTTTGCAGTTCCCTTATTTTGCAATAAACAAAAGTCACAGTTTCAGATTTTGTCTTTAGGGTTATTATTATGATTATGGTTCTAATTATTATAGTGAAACCATTCTCTAACAACATTATTCAACTACAGTCCCTGTATTACAATGAACAATATGTCTTCTAGCTAATTAAACGTCAGCTAATGAAATAACAGATCAGATCATCACAGAGTGGAACTGTGGATATTAATTTAAAGGAGTACACAGTGCCACGTCCCGATAGATCAGATTTAGAAAAATATATATGGCAGATGATGGACTTTGAAGGCGTATTAAAAATTGAATATTTACAAATTGTTGAAAGACATAAAATTTACAAATAAGGCCGTTCCTATGAACAGCATGACATAGCACCTATCACCTAGGGTTACAATACACAAATAAAGGTGGAGGACTGGCAACTACTTCCTATTGGTAATTATAACAGAACCCTTGTGGTTTGCAGAAGGTAGAAATGCCATACGACGCTCAGCCCGACATGTTGCGCGTTGAAACAAAATGCTTCTTCAGGAGCTTTAAAAAACGAGTTATTCCAAATGTGGAAAACATAGGAGAGACGAAAGATACAGGCAGAGGGTGTATCAATAATAATAAATGCAGGCAGATGCACAGGGTATATAGTTAGTTTCTTACTCCAGACAGATCCAATTCCTTATTTATTTATCCAATTCATATAAATAAATAAACATAAACTCTGGTAGGGATCCTAAGTTGGGATATTACCCAGAAGTTTAGTACTGGGAAAGGTACATTCAAAATATCTTCTTACTAGTAGGTATTGGTAGTGATTTATATGAATTTGATCTGCCTGTATCTTTCATCTCTCCTATGTTTTCCACATTTGGAATAACTTGTTTTTAAAGCTCCTGAAGAAGCGGTTTGTTTCAACGCGCAACATGTCGGGCTGAGCGTCGTATGACATTTCTACCTCCTGCAAACTAAAAGGGTTCTGTTATAATTACCAATAGGAAGTGGTTTCCAGTCCTCCACCTTTATTTGTGTATTGTAAACCTAGGTGATAGGTTCTATGTCATGCTAACTTTCTCGTGTTCATAGGCACTCTTAGGAACGGCCTTATTTGTAAATGTTATGTCTTTCAACAATTTTTATGTATTTTTTCAATAAATATACGCCTTCAAAGTCCATCATCTGCCATATATATTTTTTCTAAACGTCAGCTAATGACCTCCTTTTAAAACCTTCTACTTTTCTATACAGTTAGCTAAAAAAAAATATTTAACATTCATTGTATGCTTTCATATTAACATTCATTATATTGTTTAATAAATTAGAATTGCATCTGCAAAGTTGATTATAAGGTATCATAAAATGCTTGAGCTTCCACATGGGTGTTCATTTTAGGTTTAAAAAATAGAAAGTATTATGCAAATGCAGGATTCTTTCCTGTTTGATTATATGCTGTGCTAAATAACTTTGTGGTGTGTTTTAAGGAGTGTTTAACATTATTTCACTTTTCAAGAACCAAAAAGGATAGACATTTGGGCAATAACATTTGGTTGCAAGGATCTGATCAGCCATTTTGTTCATTCAATCTATGCAGATTTCAGTAGCTTGTCTGATAGCAACTTATGGGAATAGCCAAGGGCAAATGGTTTCCATGAAGTCTCTCAGAACACTGAGGGCATTGAGGCCTCTGCGAGCCTTGTCCAGATTTGAAGGCATGAGGGTAAGGTTAACCACATCTTTTCAATGTTTCCTCACCTTTTGTTTGTTTTTTACAGGAAAATAACGTCTTCTTTTTTTAGGAAAAGGACAATGGAGGTATAAAAAATGTACTTCAATATCTTAATTTATACACAAAAATATGCAGGAAAGGCACGGCTTCAGGATTATTTATTTCTTAAGCATTCAAATGAAAATTATTAAATTGATAACTCTGCTTTTCTCTTAACGTTTTCTTCCTGCAGGTCTTTGGTTATGTATAATTTATTCATCAGAAGCAGGTAAAGATGGCCAAAGTGTGTTAACGGCCTGGATTCTGCTTTGTGTCTCCATTTAGGTGTCTTTAATAAGCTTGATAGCTACTGCCATGGGATTCTCCGATTTTGGTCCTATAAAATCTCTTAGGACCCTCAGAGCTTTGAGACCATTAAGGGCATTATCACGGTTTGAAGGGATGAGGGTAAGAATACAACAGCAATCAAACGGGGTCCATTTCAACAAAAAGCATGTGTAGGACCTCATTTTATTTGAATTGGTGTTAGTAGATCTGTATACAAGAATGGCTCTTCCATTTGGTATACAGTTAGTTTTTTTCTCAATTTTGACATTTGTTTCATCTTTGTAAGGAGATTTGACATTACACAGATGCAGAAATCTCATTACACAGAATGAAATAAATACTAGAGAGATTTCAGACGAGGGTACATCATCAACCCTTGCAATGAGTATTTGACAAAGGTATCAAAATTCTGAGATTTGTGGTGTGTTTTTCCACCTCTTCTAAGTTCTATAGTCATGAATACATTCATTGCAAATACTTTCTTCTGAAATACTTGTGTTTGCTAGCATGCCAATTATTTATTTATTGCATGCTTTTATTCTATCAACCAATCTTGTTTAACAGATTTCTGCTTTCTGTGTGAAAATAAGCCTCAAACCCTTGCATGTAATTTACGTTATGTTTTTAATCAATGCATGTCTCTGCAATGTCTTCTCCTTTCAAATTGGCTGCTCATATGTAGGCTAGACATCATGTGTTCTAATCTTAAATAATTGTGTTCATTTTATACTGTAAATTCCAAAGTATATGTCTTCTGTTAAGTTCAGTGGTAAGGACATCCATGTCTGTGCTTGGCTTTTCTTGTAGTCATATCCAGTCATAACGTGCTCACTGACGTTAGATGTTTACCATCCAGTACAGGGTATATTGGCAAATAATTCACTCAACTGATATCTGAAAACATGTAATAAATGTTGACTGGTTGGGTTGGAAATAGTGATTTTTTTAAAGATAGACCCAGCTTCGTAGCTCACTGTCAATAGGATCTGACCTTCAGATAACTGACATCTTACATTATGAATGTCCTAAGCACACTTACATGGTGCTAAGGCTTAAAGCACATTCAGTCTTAGATGTGGTTCCTCTCCAGCTACATAAGAAAAATGGGTGCAATCAGTTACTTTGGTTGAAGTAATTGTAAAAAAGGTTTAATAACTTTAGCAGATATAAGAATGAGGGTGAGGAATGAATCAGGATATCCCAAAAGTGTAGTTGTCTCAGTTACCAGACCAAGGTCCACTAAGGGTTGATGTCTCCCTGCTCATACAGGCTCATTTGAGATCAAGGCTCTATGGGTGTCCTGGTGTTCCAAGGCAGGAGTGTTGAGAAGTTTCATGTGTGGGCTTCTCATTTCTTTTGTGGGGGAAAGCTGCAGTTGCTTTCAGCAGCCGCAGTAAAACCTCCCAGGAGGGGAGATTCCTGCTGCTTCCTTCCTTTAGGTCCTTTAGAAGAACATGCAACTTACAGCACCATCCTCCAATTGCAAAAATTATTTTGGCTTAAGATATGCTTTAATTACTGACTATAAATGATAGCCATGGTGAAAGCCTGTTACATATTCTCTAACCCATAAGTAAGCGCGATATAGAATACAATATTAACAACAAAACAAGGAGATATCACAAAAGTGTTCCTAAACCAGACTCAAAGATACATCATAAAACCCAATTTTTATTTAAATCTGTGTAAAATCACATATAAAATACGGGTAAAATAAGTATGGAACAAGTTACCTTTTTTCTAGGTAAATATATTTCTAAAGATGCTATTGACATGAAATTGTCACCAACTGACAGTAACAAACCCATGCAATCCATGCAATCAGAAACCAAAACAAATACATTCAGAAAATTGGTTATGTGTAATAAAATTAAATGCCACATGGGAAAAGTATTGAACACGTGAAGAAAGGGAGGTACAAAAAGACATGAAAAGCTATCAATAATTAGAAAGCAATCCTGCCCTTTGTCATTGCAAATAAATTCAGCTGGTTCAGTCTCAACTGATGGTCTATAAAAAGGCGTCTCATTACCAAGGTTTCACACAAACACATCATGATGGGTAAAGCAAAGAGCTCTCTCAAGACCTTTGCAACCTTATTGTTGCAAAACATACTGATGGCATTGGTTACAGAAGGATTATTAATCTTCTGAATGTTCCAGTGAGCACTGTTGGTGCCAAAATCCGGAAGTGGAAAGAATATAATTTCACCTTAAACCAGCCACAACCAGGTGCTCCTCACATGATTTCTGACAGATGAGTGAAAATAATTATCAGAAGTGTTATCCAAGAGCCAAGGGCCACTTGTGAAGAGCTTCAGAAAGACCTGGATTTAGCAGACACAATTGTTTCAAAGAAAACAATAGTAATGCACTCAACCGCCATGGCCTGTATGCATGCTGGACTCCATTGCTGAAGGAAAAGCATGTTAAAGCTTGTTTAAAGTTTGCTGCAAAACATTCAGACAAGCCTGTGAAATACTGGAAGAATATAGTCTGGTCGGATTAGACCAAAATGAAACTCTTTGGATGCTATAATACCTACCATGTTTGGAGGTCAAATGGCACTGCACATCCCCAAAACACCCCCATACCAACAGTGAAGTTTGGAGGTGTGAACATGGGGCTGTTTTTCAGCATAAAGTACTGGCAAACTTCATGTCACTGAAGGAAGGATGAATAGAAAAACGTACCAAGATATTTTGATAAAAATATGCTACCATCTGCCAGGATGATGAAGATGAAATGAGGGTGGGCACTTCAGCAGGACAATGATCTCAAACACAAAGCCAAGGAAACTCTCAATTGGTTTCAAAGAAAGAAAATAAAGCTGCTAAATCGAAAAACCTCAAGTGATTGTGGGTGTGATCATCATCATTGCCATCATTTCATTTACATCAATTTCGAACACATCCTCATTTTTGGGACTTTAAAGGCAATTCAACCATAGTTGAATATAAAAAAAATAATATTTTTTATTTATTAAATAGCATCATTAAAATACAATTTCCAATGGAAGACAAAACTCCTCATAACATGTATCAAGATGTTTGGAAAATATAGTACAGTGAAATATATTAAGTGCATAAGGAGTGGTATTCCCCAGCTACTTGCTTGTGTATTCCACCATGATGATGTTTAGTTGGAATCCATTAGATATTATGAGAAATCAATCCTCAATATGGCAGTTGCTATCCATATGGCAGCAGTCCTTTCCATCACCGTACTGGTGGGAAGGAGGAATGGCGCCTGGTGCTGTCCCCGGTGCTCCCATATCGTGCATGTTCGGCACAGTGACGTCACACGTCATAACATCATATCCGGTTTCCTGGATGACCACATCCAGAGACCAGATGTATCGCCACATTGGGGACAAATACGCCGCCGAAACAACATAACTCCAGTGCCTGGAAGTCTGAAAAATGAAACCACAAACTCCAACCTCGTTGGAGAATTGGAAAAGCCCCAAGCGAAATTCGCAGGGGCCCTCCTGTGCCATGTACAGCTGAGAACAGTATATGGGATTAGGGAGTGAAAAAGTTCTAAGGCTATGGGAGTGCCTGCACCAATATGTCCCAGTCCTTTCAACATTAGATTAATGAAAAGAAAAAACGACAAATCATTAATGTAAATATAAAGAGTATACATCAATAACCAAAAATTGTGTGTGTGTGTTATAGAGGGGGAGAGAGAAGAGCAGAATTACTGTCACCGTCAAGAAGAATCTGTCATAAGCCTCTATTTAATTGTTGGTCTATAAACTGCTTTGTTTAGACCGGGGGGTTGTAGCATTGAGATATTTGATCCATCGCATTTTATGCTGCAACAGGGTCTTATTCCAATCACCTCCTCTAAGGGGAATGTTAACCCGGTCTAGTACTGTGAAATTCACTTTAGGCAATCTGTATATATGTCTTCTGGCTAAGAGGCAAATACAGATTAACAATTTACATGCTGTGCATGTGTTTACTAATATGTTGCCCTAGTTCTTGTCAAGTCTTTCCTATGTAGAAAGAGCCACATTGGCATTGCATCAAATGGACCACTCCCTTGGTTTTGCAATTCACAAAATGTTATGCTGCAAATTGTTCAACATTGGGTAGAATTACCTAGCTCATCATTTTCCCTGCAGGAACGTAACCTGCAGGGAAAGGTTCCATGTATTTTACAGGGATCCTTTCTGGATTCCCCAGGATTTCCCAAAGCAGGGTCTTTAGTGAGAATCGACCAATGCTTTGTGAAAACTTTTTACATTTTCTCATGTTCATTCGAATATTACAATATTAACTGTGTGGCGTTATCCTTTTCCTTTTTTCTTAAGTTTAAATATTACATCCTGTCTATTACCATTGTTTACTCGGTTAAAGGCCTTTCTCAAGGATGACCTGGTATAACCTCTCACAAGTAATCTTTTCATAAGCTCATCTGCCTCTCTTTGAAAATCTCCATTAGTGGTACAATTACGTTTGATGCGCAAGAACTGACTAAAAGGTATATATTTTTTAAGTGGTTCATGATCGAAGCTGCCAGCATGCAACAAGCTGTTGCTGGCTGTCTCCTTCCTGAAAAGCTTACTTATCAATCCCCCATTTTGAAAAGATTCAAATCATTATGATTCATTCAATCAAGACAAAGCTTCAGCTTGTCTTCTGGGCAATCCCAAATCAGGAATATATCATCTATGTATCTCTGCCACACCACAATGTGGCGAGTATACATAGACTTACAGATTTCCAGGCACTGGAGTTATCCTGTGTTGGCGGTGTATTTGTCTCCAATGTGGTGCTACAACTGGTCTCTGGATGTGGTCATCTAGGGGCCTGGAGATGACGCATGACATCACCATGCTGGATATGCATGCTATATGGGAATGCCGGGGACCGAACCAGGCACCATTCCTTATTTCCACCACTACGGTGATGGAAAGGACTGCTGTTATTCCCTAGCCATATGGATAGAAACTGCCATATTGTGGATTGAATTCAACATTTATATTGGGTGGATTCAGCCTGCACTTTCCATGTAAAGAACATTTGGCTAAGTATCTTTGCCCCCATGGTATAAGGTTTAAATACACTTAAGGGAGGGGAAATAACATCGATCCTGACACACATTTGTTTATGCATTGTCAGATACATATAGGCATGTTATATGCTGTGAGTATGTCCAAGTGGACTTTATGTCTAGATACAACAGTATTTATGTAATATTAAAGTCGTGAGTAATGATTTTACATTACAGAAGTGGTATTATCCCTGAGGAGGGAGTTATTTTTGTTCATACTTTGAAACGCGTTGGTTACCCCTATCTACTGGATTCCATCTAACTATCATCATGGTGGAATACACAAGCAAGTAGCTGAGGGATACCACTTCGTATGCACTCAATATATTTCACTGTACTGTATTTTCCAAACATCTTAAAACATGTTATGATGAATTTTGTCTTTCATTGGAAATTCTATATTGTTCTTATATTACTATTTTAATGATGCTTTTTAATAAATAATATTTTTTATATTAAACTATGGTTGAATTGCCTTTAAAGTCCCAAAAATTAGGATGTGTTCGAAATTTTTAAAATAAATCTGCTAAAATGGCCCAGGCAATCACCTGACCTGAATCCAATAGAACATTTATGGAAAGAACTAAAGATCTGAGCTCATAGAACCTTCAAGATTTGAAAACTGTGTGGAAGAATGGGCCAAGATCACACCTGAGCAATGCATGCGACTAGTTTCTCCATACAGGAAGCATCTTGAAGCTGTCATTAACAACAAAGAATTTTGTACGAAGTATTAAATAGATTTCATTTAGCGTTTTCAATACTTTTTCCCTGTGTCATTCCATTTTATTGCCCATAACTTAATTTCTGAATTTTTTTTTTTTGGTTTCTTTAAAAAAAGGTGACAACGTCAATACCTATTTTACCCACTGTACAGTATATCCTCCCAAATATGATACGGAGATGTAGTTTATGAAGATGCATATGTTATTCAGCTATACTGGCAGCCCCTTAACCATCCACCAATAGTATTTATGTGGTTCTGCAGCTTTAAGCTTCCAAAGTATGAAGGTAGTCACAGGTGGAGTGATGCCTCTTTGATGCATTTCTCAGACTGTAGTCTGTGGGTGTGGGTGCGTAGCTTACCTTTGAATGGTGCACACTTATAATTCACAATATGTTATCTTGGCCATGATATAATTTTATTCCTGTGAAGACCTAGAAATTAGTCAATAGATGTAATTCAGTGTGTAAACAAAGGAACTCTTTTTTTACATATCTGTCACCACATTTACTTGTAATTCCAAGTTGAGGTGGTGTGACGTCCTATCATGACATCCTTTTAATATGAGAACTACCTTACTGGCTGTTTTTTGTGGCTTTTTATAAGTATGGCATTACTCTATACCCTTATGGCCTATTAGGATATACGAGACTACTGTGACAGTGCACCCATTTGTCCTCTGCAGACATATACGTGGATAGCACATTGTGTTCCCATACATTTTTGATGAAGCAAATTATAGTCTGAGAAATGCGTAAAAAAGCTCTCACAACACCGCCTGTGATTACCTTCATATTTTGAAGGCTTAAAGCTGCAGTACCCAATAAATACTGTTGGTTATTAGTTGAATGAATGGTAGCCAGCATTGGTGTATTACATATGTGTCTTCATATACTATGTCCCCGTATCCTACTTTTAAGTATAAATATAACTATGTAGCAAAAATTTATAGGTAAAAACACCAGGGAGGGGTAGTTGATCCAAGGGATATCTGTTTGCCTCCTTGGGGATCAGGAAGGATTTTTTCCCCCACTGGAGCGAATTGGATCATGCTTTATTGTTTTTTTTTGCCTTCATGATCAACTGTGGGTATAGGATTACGTACATAATTTACTGTTAGTTTGTTTTTTCTGTCTATTGAACTAGATGGACTTTTTTCAACCTGGCTAACTATTTAACTATGAGAATGTATTTTAAGTGGGATTTTTATTTTTTTTTATGTTTTTGCTGAATGAAGTAAAATGATGTTTTATGATATATTGTATCTTTGAATCTGGTTTAGGAATACAATTGTGGTATTTTAAGCGCTGCGTTGTGTGGTTTAGCGGGATCGCTGCAGTGCTGATGCACCAAACTCAGTGCTGTACAGTGTTCACTTTTTTGAGCACTTTATTTAAATGTCACACAGACATTTCATAAAGTTCATATTTGGCCTTTGTGGAGGTGGATTGCCTCTTACTGTGTGGAGATGAAAAATGTCCTGCTGCTGTGAACATGACCTTTTGCCTTGTCATGTGGTTGGATTGTGCTGGAATAGCCACCCAATGCAGTCCCACTGCATCTGTTGTGAATGAACCCTAAAAGTCCCTTAGCGGTTTAGTGTTGGTTATGTTTGTGTTTAACACTATATAGTATAGTGTATGACATTGTATGGTCCCTTATACTACTGACTTTAGCTTTATAAATGTTGTATTTACAGAAGACTGGAAGAAAACACATAGCCTGTTAGTGATCATGCTGATAAGTAAGCATTGCTCTAAGCACATGCTAAAAGCCTATTAATGCACTTGGCTGTGTGCCCGATTCTTCCACTGCAGTAAACAACAATTAGCAATATTTGTAATTAGGTATTGTTAGAGGGAAGTTTATTTTCTCTAATTTCCTTTCAGTTTGAACATTTTTGTTCTGCCTAATTTGAATAATTGCACACACACCAGAATGAATAGGTCTTACATAACTAACAAATGTGCAGTTTTCTGAGCACATACTGCCAGCTAAATCATTCCATTAAACCTTAGGCTAGCCAGCAACCCAGATATTATGAGATAATTCATATTGTAAATGTGTATTACTCCTACACATTACTTTTACTTCATTCATGATCTTATAAGGAATTAAACATAGTCTTGGAACACCAAAACCTGAAGATATGGCTCTATAGTCCAGAGGTTCTCAGCTTCCCTCAACAAAAGTCTCTTTACAGTCTAAATAGAAATAAATTTTAGTCTAATTAGGAAATAAAGTATTAATCCAACCTCAAAGGTGGTCTACAGCATGGAGAGAGATGTGTGTTTAAAGTGTATGTCAAGACAAAAATAACCTGTTTAAAAAAAATCTAGATAGAGTAAAGAATTATTAGAACTGTAGATTTGTACTGCCATTAGAGGCTCCAATGGAGCGATTCATCCTCACTTCCTGTTTTGCTGACAACAGTTTACCAAAAAGCAAGGGATACTCTATAACAAGGACACATACAGCAATACAAAGACTTGGGGTTGAAGTATTCCCCTAATTTACCAAAGAAATGCATTGTTTTATTGCTGTCTGTGTTGCAATTGGAAATGTTGATCCACTTCCTGTGTCGTAAAACATATGCAGGGCAGGAAGTGTAGAACAGAGGCTTAAAGGGGAGGTAAAAATAACTTCCCTCCTTCCATCTATTCTTCCTACTTTATTTCTCTCCTTTCTTCCTTCTTCTCCCCTTCCTGCTGTCCTCCCCTTTTCACCCACCCCTGTTACCCAAGATACCCTTTTCACCCATCCCTGTTAAAATGTCAGCAGCAAGAAGTAAGGGGAAAGCTTTAATGGAGCCTAGGCCAGCAATAAAACTCAGCAGGGGTTCTAAGCCGCCTTCACTATATCCAAAGCTTAAAAAAAAAAAAGTTTGTGTTTGACATATACGAAAAAAAATTATTAGCAAGAGGCTGTACTCCCTCCGTCCCACATTGGCAGATTGTCAATTTTACAGATCCTATTGAGAAAGAATTATGCAAAATACCATCAGCACATCCACCGTATACCTCTTCCCACTTACTGGAAATTCTCAGGTCTAAGCCACTACTGACTAATAGTTTCCTGTAATCAGCATAAACCCTGGGATGTCAGCAGGATGCCATAGTAAAGATTGCAGACAGCCAGTAGACCAAAAAATCCTCCTGCAGGGTTATGGCAACAGCAGATTATGAGAGAATTTTTTTTTTTTTTACACTACATTAGTGAGTGAATGAATTAATTATTGAATAAATACACACGTTTTGAGCTCCGCACAGGTTGCATTTAAAATCCAGTGGCTTATATATCCCTGCTAATTACAGATTTCTATCTTCTATTGTTTCCTTTCATTCCTACCATGCATTTAGACAAACTGTATTTCCACTGTCCAGGCATATTTCCTACTTGCAGTATTATCCAGGATAGGATGCCCAGCAAAGCTGTGTGCTAAAACCACAATACTAGATGAAAAAATCCCCTCAACCAGTTCATAAAAATACATGGTATGCATTATCACAGATAGGATACAAAGAACATTCAGTTATTCAATACCATTTGCAGAATGCTTACAGTGGGGATCGAAAGTTTGGGCACCCCAGGTAAAAATTTGTATTAATGTGCATAGCGAAGCCAAGGAAAGATGGAAAAATCTCCAAAAGGCATCAAATTACAGATTAGACATTCTTATAATATGTCAAAAAAAGTTAGATTTTATTTCCATCATTTACACTTTCAAAATTGCAGAAAACAAAACAATAGCATCTGCAAAAGTTTGGGCACCCTGCAGAGTTAATATCTTGTACTGCCCCCTTTGGCAAGTATCACAGCTTGTAAACGCTTTTTGTAGCCAGCCAAGAGTCTTTCAATTCTTGTTTGAGGTATCTTTGCCAATTTTTCGTTACAAAAGTCTACCAGTTCTTTGAGATTTCTGGGCTGTCTGTCATGCACTGCTCTTTTAAGGTCTATCCATAGATTTTCAATTATGTTGAGGTCAGGAGATTGTGAAGGCCATGGCAAAACCTTCAGTTTACGCCTCTTGATGTAACCCCCCATGGATTTTGAGGTGTGTTTAGGATCATTATCCATTTGTAGAAGCCATCCTCTCTTTAACTTCAGCTTTTTCACAGATGGCATCAAGTTACCATCCAAAATGATGACATTTTATTGAATCCATTTTTCCTTCTACTCGTGAAATGTTCCCTGTGCCACTGGCTGCAATACAACCCCAAAGCATGATTGATCCACCCCCATGCTTAACAGTTGGACAGAGGTTCTTTTCATTAAATTCTGTCCCCTTTCTTCTCCAAACGTACCTTTGCTCATTCCGGCCAAAAGTTCTATTTTAACCTCGTTGGTCCACAGAACTTGTTTCCAAAATGCATCAGGCTTGTCTATATGTTTATTTGCAAAGTTCAAACGCTGATTTTTGTGGTGAGGACGTAGAAAAGGTTTTCTTCTGATGACTCTTCCATGAAGACCATATTTGTACAAGTATCTCTTTATAGTGGAATAGTGTACCACAGCTCCAGTGTCTGCCAGATCTTTCTGGAGGGATCGTGCAGTCAAACGTGGGTTTTGAATTGCTTTTCTCACAATCCTGCGAGCTGTTCTGTCTGATATTTTTCTTGGTCTTCCAGATCTTGCTTTAACTTCCACTGTTCCTGATGACTGCCATTTCTTAATTACATTCCGAACAGAGGATATTGACATCTGAAAATGCTTTGCTATCTTCTTATAACCTTCTCCAGCTTTGTGAGCGTCAACTATTTTCAGTTTCAGTTTTCAACTGCTTAGAAGAACCCATGGTGCTGATTGTTGGGGCAAGGTCAGATGAGTCTGGGCATTTAAAACCTTTGAGATTGACATCACCTGGTCTTCCCAGACGATGATTGAGAACAATCTATGACACTGGCAGGTCTCAGCTTTGCAAAGGTGGCAGTGCATGCTATAAATTCTGCAGGGTGCCCAA
The DNA here is from genome assembly GCF_905171775.1 of Rana temporaria. Classification (NCBI taxonomy): domain Eukaryota; kingdom Metazoa; phylum Chordata; class Amphibia; order Anura; family Ranidae; genus Rana; species Rana temporaria. Next base: position 81,572,754 of record NC_053493.1, on the reverse strand, counting down.
ACTTTTGCAGACACCATTTTTTGTTTTCTGTGACTTTGAAAGTGTAAATGATGGAAATAAAATCTAACTTTTTTTGACATATAAGAATGTCTAATCTGTAATTTGATGCCTTTTGGAGATTTTCCCATCTTTCCCTGGCTTTGTTATGCACATTAATACAAATTTTTACCTGGGGTGTCCAAACTTTCGATCCCCACTGTATATGGTACAAGAAATAAAATCCATATGGAAGCAAACACCCCCCTTAATATGCATATTTACTCCCAGAGCAGACACATTAGAGAGTATTTAGATGACCTATAAATGGAAGATCGTTCACATATTGAGTGGGTGGTAATGGTATAATGGGATACAGTCAGTGATTCCAACAGCCAGTCAATATAGTGCCATTTGCGTTCATTACAGTTCAGACTCTGAAATGGTAGTAGGTTTGAAATATAAAAGCAGATGATTGATATATTCATACAAACAATGGGTTCATTTGGCGCACTCTGGGTAAGGCTATAAGAGATAAACATGGGAGTGGAACCAATAGATAGGGCAAGTAATCAAGTCCATGACGGAAAGTCCATGTAAGATTGTTATGTGTGCTTATCCCAAGAAGGCTGCCAGCTTACAGATAGAAGAAGCTCTGGAATGGAAACACAGGAACAAGAGCAGTGCTTTCTAAGTGCAGCAATTCAGACATTTAATAGATTAAAATCATAATGAAACACTTACAAATCAGTATTAAACAGCATAAGTATCATCCAAGCTGTCCCTGGGGCTAACCTGATCCCTGGTGTCGCTGGCTGGGATGCTTGTGTAGCTGTCCGTTATTCAGTTGCACTGGTGGAGCCCCAGCGCTCCTGGAAGGCTGGGACAGAGATCAGCAATGCACAGGAACACGGCAAGATGACGTCACTTCCAGGTGCAGGGTCAGTGGAGAGGTGTGCACGTTCCGAGCATGCATGCGGCTTCCTCAGGCTCTGTGCTCTACTGGGGGTCTTCTTTGATGAGAGTTTTTTTGTTGTATATATAAAAACCCTCATCAAAGATGGCCCCCAGCAGAGCCTGAGAAAGAAGCACGCATCCGAACATGTGCACCTCCCCACTGATCCTGTACCCGGAAGTGACTTCATCTGCTTTTCTCCCTTCCTTTTTCACCCATTCCTGTCACCCAAAATAGATATCATGATAAATCTTTCTTGTAGGTCTTAATTATTTATTATTATTATCATTATTTTCAATGTGCAATCGTTCATAAATAACCCCCTTTTTACATCTTCAGTATTCTGAAAACTAGGGGAGATTGTTTGATTCGTTATCTACACTACTTTGAACCATTATTTGCATGGTCATAACCAATCAATATAATCTAACACCTGGTGTTTAGCTGTCAGTCTGGCTTCACAAATTTACTAAGAATTTCGTAATGGAAAACATTATAGATAATTTCTAAAACATATGTTGTGACTGTCATAGATCATTTAAATCAGTCTTTAATTTAAATTTTGAATGTCATATCCGACTGATTTAGTGAGGCAATTGACAACATGATGATATTAAGACTAAAGATGTCAGTTAGATTTTCATTGAGGTCAATTGAAAAAAAAAGCTTTGTGATTCATCTGCCAACCTAAAGTTAGATCATTTACTTCCTAATAAAAAAAAATTAACATAATTGCTGCTAGGATCCATAATGTACAAAAACATAAGCTTCTTCATGATGTACATTTATTAATAAAAGCATACATAACGATGTCTTCTTACCATAGTTACAGCATACAATCAATGTAAAAGGGCTAAAGTGATTATACTCAATTTGAATACTGTTAAGCAAGTCTAGTAATCTGGGCATTACCTTAAAATCAATTATTGTGCTGTGAAAGTAGATATATGGCAAACACTTTTTTTAAATTTTGTTTTGGATAGTGTTTGGAAGGGATATTTGCTGGTGATAGCAATAAATATCTGAGAAAAGGCGTTAGATACACATTAAGGAAAACAACCTACCCATTGACCATCCTGTAGTCTGCTAATTGGACACTGAAAGCGATGCACCATGCATATAAGATCATTACTTCACTCTCCCTTTCTGTCTAGTGTGTCGACACCCCTTATTCTGACCAATGTAATGCCAAGCAAAAGATTATAATTTCTCCCACTGCCTTCTCAGGACAGAAATCACTCTTGGCAGTAAGCTAGGAGCTAGTAAGCTAGAATCTTAAACCTCAAATAGTATTCATGGGGTATATTGGAAGCCAATGGGTTATTTGACCTCCCAATATTGTTTATTAATATTAAAAAGCACAGAAAATGCTCATAGAGGAACTGCTGTTTTGTAGAGAAAAATCTTTTCACGTTCTAATACATTAAAATATCTGGCAAAAACAGGCTAAGCTCATAGGACAATTAAAGTAGAAATGAAACTGTTTTTCATTTGCTCTGAACACATTTATTGCACAATGAGCTAATTCATATGGCTTCATAATGGCCTGAAAAGTTGGCTTGCTCCTGTCCCAAGAGAGCTTTTGTTGGCAGTGAAATCTGAACATGTCACCTATAATATACAGAGATGGGGAGGGCTTGCTGGGTTTCTTGCTAATACTGTGCCACATAGAACAATGGTGATCACGGTAATCTAGGATTTTAATCCATCATTTATATCCTATTCTACGATATTTACAGGAATATGTGATGCTCAGGTAAAACCTTGGTGTCTTTGTGAAGATGTTTCAAGGAAATGTCCAACAAAATGTACCGTATATTTTACACAATCACAGCAACTCCTGAGCCAAAGGGGTTTCAAGCCAATTTAGTTTCTGCCCCCCAGGCAAGAGAGCACTTGGTATTCCTCACAGAAAATTGGGATTATGGAAAATTAAATTGTACCTATGGGAAAAGCTATCCCTTTAAAATAGGGTCCATGTAGAAACACCTGTTCCCACAAACCAGCCTGTACATTGGCTGCACATGTTCCTTAGTGGTATTGACTATATACTAAAAGAGCAAATTAGACCTTTGCTATGCAAGGTGGCAGCTTCAAAGAGTATGGGTACTGCAGCAAATATGCAAGATGTCACTGCTTTACTGCTGTTACTACTCTGGCTGTCAGGTTAAATCAAAACAAATATGCAGATTAGGAGGTTAGACTTCACCCGGGCTTTGCTTCATGCTTGTTCCAGGGTGTGACGTAACCTTCCAGAACCCAGCTTGGGTTCCTCCTTTAAGATAATCCTTCCTCCAGTCTGGAACCAAGAACCAGGTATTATAGCTGAATATTACACCCAAGATACTAGACGACACTAGTTTAGGTGCAAACTAGAACTGACCCTCTATTATGTAAATTCACACAGAATATATACCACACAAGATCACATAAGAGTTTTATCACATTATGCAAACAGTAAGATAATTAATATAGTTAAGGAACAGCCCACATAAACTTCAATCTAATACAACAGTAAGCTAATCAACATAAAGATATACAATTCCACAACAGTTCAATAGCAAGGTAAAGTGGACACAATTAGGGGGGAATGGAAATTTTGGTACAGAAAATGCAGGATGCACCTAGCCAAAAACCGAAATGGAAAATTACAGTTTTTAAAAAATATATATTTATATTGTTATATATAATTGTATTATATTTGACTTTTTATTTAATATCATCAATTTAAATGAATAATAATTTATTATTGGCATCTTTAGTGCAAGAAAGCTCAAGAAAAATCTGCAGTCTGCAGTCTCTGACCATCTCTTGTACCATGTCCTCAGTGTCTAACCATCTCTTGTATTATGTCTGCAATCTCTTACTTAAACTTAAACACACTGCTAATAGTATTGGCATAATTTACGTTTGGTGCACCACTAGCAGATATGATACAGAAGATGGTTAGAGACTGCAGACATGATACAAGAGATCAATGCAGCCTCACCACTGACTGTCAGATGAAGCACTCACCAGTGGCTGTCAGATGCAGCCTCACCAGTGGCTGTCAGATGCAGCCTCACCCAGTGGCTGTCAGATGCAGCCTCACCCAGTGCCTGTCAGATGCAGCCTCACGCAGTGCCTGTCAGATGCAGCCTCACGCAGTGCCTGTCAGATGCAGCCTCACCCAGTGCCTGTCAGATGCAGCCTCACCAGTGCCTGTCAGATGCAGCCTCACCAAACAAATTTCGGTGCACCTCTAGACACAATATTAATCACATCTCCAAGAGATGAGCAGACAGACAGAAACAATCGATGACTTAATTAAAATCAGGGCTTCACACCTAGGAAGAATGCAAAGACACACATAACACCTTAGATTAAAGTAGGAGACCCCAGTACCCTTCCGTTGTGATTTGGCCAGGCAAAAGCCCGATCGTGTGTACGCAGCATTAGGCTGGTCATACATGTAAAGATATATACAGTTGTGCTCATAAGTTTACATACCCTGGCCGAATTTTAGATTTCTTGGCCATTTTTCTGAGAATATGAATGATAACACAAAAGCTTTTATTTTGCCCATGGTTAGTGTTTGGCTGAAGCCATTTATTATCAATCAAAGATGTTTACTCTTTTTAAATCATAATCACAACAGAAACTACCCAAAAGACCCTGATCAAAAGTTTACATACCCTGGTGATTTTGGCCTGATAACATGCACACAAGTTGTGATCTGTTTGCTTGTAATTAGTGTGTGTATAAAAGGTCAATGCGTTTTTGGACTCCTGACAGACCCTTGCATCTTTCATCCAGTGCTGCACTGACGTTTTTGGATTCTGAGTCATTGGAAAAGCAAAATAATTGTCAAAGGATCTGCGGGAAAAGGTAGTTGAACCGTATAAAACAGGAAAGGGATATAAAAAGATATCCATGGAATTGAGAATGCTAATCAGCAGTGTTTAAACTCTAATCAAGAAGTAGAAAATGAGGGGTTCTGTTGAAACCAAACCACGATCAGGTAGACCAACTAAAATTTCAGCCACATCTGCAAGAAAAACTGTTCAAGATGCAAAGAAAAACCCACAAATAACTTCAGGTGAAATACAGGACTCTCTGAAAACATGTGATGTGGCTGTTTCAAGATGCATGGTGAAGTCGCCAGAAAAAAGCCATTACTACACAAATGCCACAAAGTATCCCGCTTACAATACGCCAAACAGCACAGAGACAAGCCTCAAACCCTCTGGCACAAAGTCATTTGGCGTGATAATACCAAAATGTAATTTTGGCCACAACCATAAACACTACATTTGGAGAGGAGTCCACAACTTTAGTCTCTAGTCCAAATCTACACATTTGGAGAGGAGTCAACAAGGCCTATGATGAAAGGTACGGAGGTGAATCGCTAATGTTTTGGGGATGTGTGAGCGACAAAGGCACTTTTGGTCAAAATTGTTGACAAGATGAATGCAGTATGTTATCAAAAAATACTGGATAAACATTTGCATTCATCAGCCAGGAAGCTGCGCATGGGAAGTACGTGGACATTCCAACATGACATTGAACCAAAACACAAGGCCAAATCAACCTGTCATTGGCTACAGCAGAATAAAGTGAAGGTTCTGGAGTGGATATCTCAGTTTCCTGACCTCGATATCATTGAGCCACTCTGGGGAGATCTCAAATGTGCAGTTCATGCAAGACAGCCCAAGAATTTACAGGAACTTGAGGCTTTTTTTTTTTTTTTAAATAGGCAGCTTTACCATCTGAGAAGATAAAGAGCCTAATCCACAAATACCATAAAAAACGTCAAGCTGTCATTAAAGTTAAAGGGGGCAATACATGATATTAAGAACTGGGGTATGTAAGCTTTTGATCAGGGTTATTTGGGTAGGTTGATTTAAAAAGAGTAAACACAGTTGATTGATAATAAATGGCTTCATCTAAACACTAACCATGGGTGAAAGAAATGTTTTTGTGTTATCATTCATATTCTCTGAAAAATTGCCAAAGAATCATACATTTGGGTATGTAAACTTTCAAGCACAACTCTATATAGGAAATACTCAACTCTAGGTTCAGATGAAAAATAGTAAATCAAGCTTGTGTTAAACTTTGTTCACTTTAAACATCCAGTTGTGTTGAGTTAAAAAAAAAAACTTCATATCATTGAAGGCAAATTTACTTTACTAATGAGGCTAATCAGGAGAAACGTTGTATTCATTCACAGAATACAAATCTGCCTATGAATGGCTGAGCGACGACTCGGTTTTGTTTCAGGTGTACAATGAGAAGTTCTCATCTCACTGCCGGAACACAAGGCTGTATACTGTATGTAGTTGAGGCTACGTACAAATTATACATTACGCCCAGCGAGCCCTTCTGTTAGTGTAGAAAATAGTTTGTTTGGGCCAGCTTGAGCTCATTTAAGGGACAGTACACTTGGAATTCAACCTTGAAATGCATGTATCACTACAACTTTTTTCCTTTTTTTATGTGCATTGAATAGGGAAAGGTTAAAACCCCTGTCACTTTATTTTCTATTGTCTGTGTCCTGCAATGAGATTGTCCTACAGATGCACCAGATACCTGAATTGGAATAGTTCCCCTCACCTTGTGTTCTTGTGGCAACTGTAAAATTTTGGATTTGCACTCACTTTTTGTCTCAGTGACAATGATCACCAGGGATAATGGAGATGGTGCATCTCCCTAACAGGGACACAGCAAAAAACTGACAGAGGCTAAAAATCCTTACTAAATCCTAATCTGCTCTATCCAAAAAGAAAAATAAACATGTATATACACACACACACACACACATATATATATATATCCATTATATATACACTTTATTATCTTCCTTGAAAGTCTCAGTGTATGTAGCCACCAATAGGGCAGATAGCATCACATCAGGAGTACATTAAATAGAGTTCACTGATCTTTATTTTACTCTGTTTTTTTTACAAGTATTCTGCATGGTAAGGTGTAATTAACATGCATGACCCTCCTTTCATATCCATTGTTTTCTCAGTTTTGTCTATTCTTGTTTGTCTGATGTACCTATAAGTCTCTGCACTGAACACAGCACCAATTGCAAAACATTAGCTAGTCTAGCCATTGATATCTTTAAATACTTTTGGGATGTAGCAATCCACAATTTTGCTGTATTTTGTTTTTTTTTCTGTTCTTATATCAACACAAAAAGCAATATTTATAAAGTAGTGAATGTGACATTTACCAAACATTCATTGCAGGTGAATCTTTCTAGTTCACATTAAATGGCAATAATTATTTGGTGAATGTTACGTTCACTGCTTTTACGAATATGCCCCATATTTTCAAGTACAGGCATACCCCACTTTTAAGTACACAATGGGGTTTATTTACTATTGCCGGAGATTGCAAAATCAGGTGCACTTCTGCATAGAAACCAATGAGCTGGTAACCCCAGCTTGTTCAATTAAACATGGCTATAAAACCTGGAGGCTCATTGGTTTCTATACAGAAGTGAGCCTGATTTTGCACTCTCCAGCGATAGTAAATAAACCCCATTGTGTACTTAAAAGTGGGGTATGCTTGTATAACTCTGGTCAGGCTGTGGTCATTCAAATATTTGCATATTCTCAACAAACATTATATAGTAAGTCTTACTGCTCTTTACAGTAGCAGGCACCGTGGATCAATTCATCCTCAAACTTTATGGCAGAAACACTTAGGCCTCGTACACACGACCGAGAAACTCGACGGGCGAAACACATCGTTTTGCTCGTCGAATTCCTTGTGAAGCCGTCGAGAAACTCGACAAGTCAATTTTCTCCATTCCCGTCAAGGAAATAGAGAACATGCTCTCTTTTTGGCTCGTCGAGTTTCTCGTCAGTTTCCTCGACCGGTTTCCTCGGCAAAAAAATATCTCCCAGCAAGTTTCTTGCTGTTTTTTGCCGAGAAACTCGGTTGTGTGTACGAGGCCAAACAATGTCTTCTCAGCAGCTGAGCTCACCATGTTTTGCACTCCCAGAATTGACTTCACAGCTTTCCTATGTGTAATTTAAACACAGAGCAGGCACTCTGGGAAGGCAGAGAGCAGAGTCTTGAGACCCCACGTAACTTCTCTTGCTAAATTTGAGGATGCATTGTTTCACAGTGCCTGATGCTACAGAGGTTAGTAAGGGTTTGTTTTAAAGTCTGTTTATTGCTTGTTTAGAATATGTGAATATTTGAATGCCCATAGCCTGGTAACAGTTCTACTTCAAAATTGAACTTATGATGTGCAACAAGTTTACTTTACTGCCTCCTCCTTCAGCTGCTTAAAGAGACCTTGCTTTCACTTTTCTGCGGCTCAGTTTGTCCACGAAAAGAAGCTGTGTGTAAGCACAAAATCTTTTGGGTCTGGCTTTCTCTCCATCCGCCATGTGTTAGTGCTGGAGATTGGTGATTAGCTGCTAACACACCTAATGCTACATTGTGAGAAGAAGGGGAGTGAGTTGCAAGTTCCCAACACCTGAAAGTATTAGGTATTTTTCATCAATTCAGGCAGCCAAATTGAGTGGCAGAGTAATTAAGGGAAGGGGGATGAATATGGGGGCAAGCAGGCATTTAAGTGAACTGGTTACTGAGCCTTGGAATGTTTCAAATCATGAAATGGGAGAAAAGAGCTTTGCCTTGTTGCTCACTTGCTAGTAGCTGGTCTCTCAGTCTTGCAGTCTCCCCATTGTTCCTGCATTTGTGTTACTTTGCTTTATTGCTGGCAGTAGGTCTAGCATGGAATTTGCTACTGGCCGTGCTGTTCATTGTGCAACCCTTTTAACTGTGGTCTTTGAAGATATATTAGAAGTGATGTTTATAGGAACACTACATTTTTTCTCATACAGGGGAAAGTGACAGTGTCTCCTGATAGCCCACCCTCCGAGCAAGGTGCACTCGCCTTCCCTGCTTTGCCTCGTCACCCCTCCTCTCACCATAAGAGTCTTCACATCAGTGAATTGCCAGTCACCAGGTGTGAACCCTGTAACATGGGAGATGCAGTGTCTTTATCCACTTGAGGAAGCTTGCTTGAGGTGGACTCCTGCAGCATGGAATCGTGGATCAGGGATGGACTGGCCATAGGGACTACAGGGAGTTTCCCGGTGGGCCGATGGCTCAGTGGGCTGTTTCTTAAAACAGAGATGCTGCTTGGAGGACATTTTTTAAGTGTGAAAGCACTCAGGCTTTTACACTGGTACTGCATCGGAAGCGTTTTTCAGTCGCTTTACAGGCACCCAAAAGCGCCTAAAAAATGCCTCAGTGTAAAAAGGGGTCCTACACTCACCCCCTCTCTTTTACACTCACTCTCTTTTTCTTACACTCACCCCCCTCTCTCACCCACCCCCTCTCACCCCCTTTCCCTCCTCCCTCTCTCTCTCTCATTCCCCTCTCTCTCACCCTCTCATGATATACAATAATGGATGTAGGGGCCTTTTGGTGGGCGTGATTTTTCGGGGGGGTGGGGGCAGTGTTTTTTTTAATTAAAGTGGGCCGGTCTGGATGAAGTCCAGGGCCAAATTTTTGTCCCAGTCCAGCCCTGTCGTGGATATACCTTGCTGAGGGAATGGGTGGACTATCAGGAGGCGCTGTTTCTCTGTCATAAATGAGTAGGTTACAGTGTCACTTTATAATATCGGAAGTTCTGATTTTTCAAGTGCACATTTTGGGGAAAATTATGGTGAATTTTCTAACTAATGGTTAAAAGAATATTTTTTATGCAGTTTTTGATCATAGTAGTACCAAAATACATATTGGAGAAATGCTGATGTTTAAGGATCTCTGTGAGCCACAACTATGTGTCTGAGTTGTCTCTTGTTCTTTGTATAGGACTAATATGTTTAATCTTTCTGCTGTTCTCTTAAAAGAAACCTGTAATGAGAGAAATATGAATAATCCTATCGCTGACCTCCATCTGAATATGCTAGCCTCTTGCCCATGTCTAGCTTCAGTGTTTTTTCTGTTACTTCATCAGAGCAAGTATGCAGATCAGGAAAATTAGAATGAAGTTCAGGCTTTTCTTTTGCATACTTGTCCTGGGTCAGCGACTCATAAAGGTCTAAAGCCATTGGATCAGCATAACAGCCAGGAGACTAGCATTACCAAAAACGGAGGTCAACAGTGTTAGCCTTCATACATCCTCAGTAAAGGTTTTATTTTATTCGTAATGACATAAATGAGAGCCAATGTCTACAACTACTCAACTGTCTGCTGATTACATGTTTAATGGCAATGTCCACTCATAGGTGCTAACCTCGATTTGTCCTAATATACATGAACATAATGTCTAAATAATTGAAATTAAGCTTGCCATGTTGTGATTTACTTCTCTGCTAATGATCTATTACTATTGTTAAACTAGCGCTTCTCAAACAGTTAGACAGACCTTACATGGATGCCCAGTGTTACAAAACAAACAATACACTAAAATTAAAAAGTCCAATGATAGGATGGACTATTCAAGTTAATTTCTTTACACACGCACACACGCCATTAGGTGGATTTACTTAAGGAGTAATTTTCTACTTAATTATTGGGAGAATATTCAATTCGAAAAATTTTCACCCAACTGCAAATTAAAAAACAAAACGGAATTTTACCTTGATGTAATGATTCTATTGTACAAAACTGTTATATATATATATATATATATTATATATATATATATATATATATATATATATATACAATAATATGTTTGGCAAGAGGTACCAATGCTGATTTAGCCACATATGTCTCAGCGTTTGTAGAGATTGTTGACATGGTTCCTTGTGGTAATGAGCTTGTGTGAGGTCTGAGGAAAAAAAACAGTTTGAGAACAACTGGTTTAAATTGAGCATTTATTTATAACCAATTAGGGATTTGTATAGGTCATGGACAGTTAACAAGCATTGTTACTGTTGGAAAGAATAATTATATTAGCAAATATAATACACATAATTAATATCTGAATATGTTACTAATATTTAGAACTTTTAAAACTTTTAGAAATTGGATGAGATAGTGTGGCCTTTACATGATCTAATGAATGGAAACAAAAATTCAATATATATGTTTTGCATTATGCACATTGCTGTGAAGTGGTGAATGGCACCAGGTATATCTTGCCACCTTTTTTTGTTGCATTTTGATTCTTTAGGTAGCCCATTCAAATGATGGACTGCCTAAATGCAACAGATTGTGTTGCATGTGTGCTAATGCTCTTCAGATCTGCACAGTTCCAGCATCCATTGGATCAGGATAACAGCCAGGAAACTCACATTTTCAGAAACAGAAGTCAACTATTGCAGGTCTTTTGTAATAAAAAAAGATTGTAATGGATCTTTTTTTTTCTTCTGATGTTAAAGGCTTTGTATTTGTTGATTCCATGACCAGTACAGACCCTAATCTTTATAACACTTAAATGCATCATGTGTTGAAAGAATGTAAATATTCACAACCTATTTACTTATCTCATCTCCAAAACATCTAAATTATTGCATATGTTCTCACTGCTGCCTGGCATTTGATAATGAAATGTAAACTTACTATTAACAATACAAGTCTGAAATATATTTGTGAATATGTGTCCTTACATATGTATGAACTGTTTATATGACTTGCTTTTTCTGCCATTAAGAATGAGATGTTCACCTTAGAGGAACAAGCAATTGTATGCCTTGTTTTGTCAGGTATAATAAAATTCTGTATAGTCCACTGGGTATTGTCCAGGGATAAATTACTATTAGCATAAGTTGTACTCATCTGGAAAAGCATACACTTTCTTGCAGATTTCTATGTGTTTTCTCTTCAAAATGGCAGTAAACATATGTATGCTAAGTTCAGTAATATAAGTCTGCACAGCTTGATTTTATAGAGAGCATTTTATTGTACAGTCCAAACTCATTATTATCTATTAAGAGATGCAGTAAGCATTCAAACTGATAATTAGACTCCAGATTGATACTTAAAAGAGCATTTTTCACTTTCTCGCTGGGAAATGTGGTATTAGAAGGCAGGATAGCAAACCAGCTTTGTAAACAACATCTATTATATATTGGGATTTGTAAAATGGATGTTATGCCCATTTAGACTTTTCCAGATGTGGGTTGTGTGTCTGTTTTTCATGCTTTCTTTCCTGGGTGAGGTAATTCCTAAGTGGCCTATAACTGTAGCTCTATTTAACTATTATCATAGTACTTGTAAAGATGTAGCATATTGAGGGGGTTATTTACAAAACTGAAGACAGAAGTTAAAGGTTTTGTGTAAGCATGTCTTTAATGTCTACCTCTCCTCCTCTAGGTCATGTCCATACTTATATTTTTATTATATCTTGCAGTAATACCGCGTACACACGATCATTTTTCGGCATTAAAAAAACGATGTTTTTCGGCATGTAGAAAAAATTAAGCTTTTCCAACTTCATCATTAAAACGACGTTGCCCACACACCATCGTTTTAAAAAAATGCTCTAGCAAAGTGCGGTGACGTACAACACGTACGACGGCACTATAAAGGGGAAGTTCCATTCGGATGACGCCACCCTTGGGGCTGCTTTAGCTGATTCCGTGTTAGTAAAAGATGATTCGCGCTTTTCTGTCTGTTACAGCGTGATGAATGTGCTTAGTCCATTATGAATGGTAGTTTTACCAGAACGAGCACTCCCATCTCATAACTTGCTTCTGAGCATGCGCCGGTTTTTAACGTAGTTTTATCCCATACACGATAATTTTTTACAACCCGAAAAACGTTGTTAAAAAATGCAGCATGTTCGAATTTTTTTTTTGTTATTTTTCAGAACCCGAAAAATGATGTGAAGCCCACACACACGATCATTTTAAATGACATTTTTTAAAAACAATGTTTTTTTAATGCCGAAACATGATCGTCTGTACGCGGCAAAACCAGCTTTTATTATTACCTGTTATACCATCATCAATTTTGTTAAATTGTTGATGGGCAGCTCCTGGGAGCTCAATTCCTACAGATGAAAGCACACCCCCAAAAAGGACATCTCTTAAGGACCCTGTCCCTACTCACAGTGTACAGGCATGTTCTTCAGAGTCAAGGCAGCAGCTAGGGTAGACATCAATGGTATCCTGGTATGCTTTGAAATAATTACGTAATTTAAAAGCAATCACTCAAAAAATACCCTATGCAATTAATATATATTTTTTTAATTTACAAAATTCAAACTATAAAATCAAGCTCAACAGGCATGTTTTCCATATCATGATCTGTTAACTGGTAATTTTTTTGTATGGTAAACTAATTATACAATGTTTTGCTTTAAGGTTGTGGTAAACGCCTTAATTGGAGCTATTCCATCCATCATGAATGTCCTCTTGGTCTGCCTCATATTCTGGCTCATTTTTAGCATCATGGGAGTGAATTTATTAGCTGGAAAATTTGGGAAATGCGTTTACGCTGAGAACAAGACAGAAATCGATGCATCTATTGTAGAAAACAAAACAATGTGTGATGCAATGAACTCCTCAGAAGTCTACTGGACAAAAGTGAAAGTCAACTTTGACAATGTTGGTGCAGGATACTTGGCTCTGCTTCAAGTGGTGAGTATTAGTTTGTGTTTTCTAAATATATTAATCATTGCTCATATGTTCTGTATTTTCAGGAACTGGCACTGTTTCAAAAGGGCCTTTACTGATTGAAAAATGTCTCTGATAAATATATGCTGTGCTTGTCTTGTATGACCGGATCGTTTGCCCCTTCATAAAATCCATGTTTTTTCTCTCCTTGTTCTTGTTTTGAAGATGTGTGCATTTTTGTACCCACTAATCCTATACATCTGAAGGCTCTTCTTAAACATAATACATATTTACTGGGGGCAAAGTCAGGGATTTAATTTGGTACCAGATTTCTGTAGCTACTTTCCAAATCTGCTTACAGCACTGAAAACAGGCTATTGTCCTAAAATGGTGCTGGGACATAAAACTGCAGCTGTGTTTGGAAATAATTGACTAAATATCTCAGTTGTTTTCTTTTAACAGTGTGAAACAGATAACAATTCTAATTGACGTATAGTAGGTGACCGCGATATTGTGTCAATCTCGCTGCTTTTATTGGCGAGATTGAGCACCTACGAGCCCCATCGCGGGAGCCATCGCCGAGCTGGCTCACCGGGAAGGGAAAAATGTGTTGAAGCTGACATACATCCGAATTTCAATGAACAGGAAATTTTTAATAAAATAACGGCATGGGTTCCCCTCCAGGAGCATACCAGGCCCTTAGGTCTGGTATGAATTTAAAGGGGAACCGCCACGCCGAAAAAAATGGCGTGGGGGTCCCCCCAACATCCATACAGAGCCTTATCCTTATACGTCTTCTTTCCTATTCTCTTTTTCCAATGTTGACACAACGCTCTGATTTGTATAGGCCTCTTATGACGTCACAGTCCCATCATGCTCTGGGTGGTGACAACATAAGGGGTGGGGTCAGTGGGTGACATCACCTGGTGATCACGCCCCATGCCTATATAAATTGTTGCGCACGGCGCACCCGGCATTACAGCAGAAGAGAGCGCTGTGTCAACATTGGAAAAAGAGAAGAGGTAAGAAGACGATGGAGAAGACCGGGCCAACGCTAGTAAAAGAGCTGGAAGAAGATAGCAGAGGAGCCCGGCAGAAGGCACCGGAGAGCGGGAGAAGAACCTGAGTGCGGAAGAAGAGAGCGGAGAAGTCGGAAGAGACCCCCGAAGTCCGAAGAATACCCCCGGAGCTGCCTAATAAATTACTTTAAAAACCTGTGTAGTGTATTTTTTTCTTGACACTTTTCCTGCAGGTGAATGGGTAGGAGTACAATGTACCCCATACTCATTCACCTAGGGTGGGGGGCCGGGATCTGGGAACCCCCTTATTATTCCCATAAGCTCCCCGCCCGGAGAACCCCGACAACCAATGGCCAGGGTTGTTGGGAAGAGGCCCTTGTCCTCATCAACATGGGGACAAGGTGCTTTGGGGTGGGGGGGCATTGAGGGCATTCGCCCTGGTACGGTTCAGGAGGGGGGGCGCTTGCTCGTCCCCCCCTTCCTGACCGGCCGGGCTGTGTGCTCGGATAAGGGTCTGGTATGGATTTTGGGGGTACCCCCACACCATTTTTTCAGCATAGGGGTTCCCCTTAAAATCCATACCAGACCTTTAGGGCCTGCTATGCTCCTGGAGGGGAACACATGCCGTTTTTTTATTTAAAATTTGGCGTGGAGTTCCCCCTCATGATTCATACCAAACATAGTGCCTGGTATTGGTGGGGATCCAAGTCGGATCCCCGTCGCTTCTTTCTCGCGCTCGCTGTAATGTGTTTTTCCTATTGCAGCCAGCGTGAGATGTAGAGTACCCTGTCGCCGAGAACCAGTGCAATGGGATCGCGCTGGAAACACATTCTCGGGGACAGGTACTGTATTAGGTAGCCGCATCTCATTGAGTGTTTGAACTTGCTGGTCTGACTGTAGCCCCATCTGCAGCATTCAGGACTTGCGTATTGCAGAACACAAGCCTGACAATGACAGGAAAGGTAACGAGATGGAACTGAGAAGCAGATACCATGATTACACAAGTTTTAAATGTTAAAACTGCAGGAGAAGGAAGGCCTCTGAGTCTGTGTAGCCTGATGATGTAGCCCATGCAACCCCACACTCTTAATACACTGGGTATAAGGGAGTATATAAAATGCCCTAGGTTGGTTAGATTTCATGCCAGTGCATTTCTGCTATGCAGTGGAATGCCAAGCCATGCTGTAAATAGGCTTAACAGGGTACTGCAGCACATGTATAAAGTGAAAACTTAAAAAAATTTGTAAAAGTACTAAAACCACTGCCATGTTTTTATTGCTGGAGATTTACGCATTCTCCTGCCAGACATTATCACAAAGTAAGGGCCCTTTCACACGGGCGGACGAACGGACTGTTTTTTACAAGTCCGTTTACGGACTTGTAATGCATCCCTATGGGATTGTGAATGTTAGCGGATGATGCATCCGCTAACGTCCGTAAAGATCCGCCTCCGCAAAGATCCGCTTTTTCAGACGGAAGAAAACCCTATTTTTCTTCCGTCTGGCGGAACGGATTGGATGAATACGGACACACGGTCTGTATTTATCCGATTCACCATAGGGGAGAGCGGAGGAAAGACAGGGCGGTCTCTGCACAGTGTTCGGGGACCGCCCTGTCTGCCGACAGCTCAGCGGGGATTTACGGATGATCCCCACTGAGCCGACGGATACACACGGGGCGGATCAATACGGATCCGCTCCGTGTGAAAGAGCCCTAAGTGGAAATCCAAAATGTTACATTTTAAACAGGACAGGAGGTGAGGGGAAAAACTCCAATGGGGAGACAGTGTCCAACAATGAATTTTCTCCCAGTTTAGGAAAAAGAAAAGAAGTTGGGACTTTAAATGAGATTTGATGCAAACAGTAGTAAAGTAATACATGCGTAATAACCAAGCTCAAACTTACCACCCAAACAGCAAGCCAAATTCAACTGTCTAACGGTATGTTAAAAGCAGAGGATTGGTTGCACACATTTGCAAATGCATGGATGAGCTACAAGCCACTTCACGGCTCTCTGCGTTTCTGTAGTCCTAACTAAACTGATAAATTTTCCTCAATAGGAGGCATACAAATACTAATGAGTAGATGGAGGACAGGTGACTGGGAGTATGTGTCCCCGCATCCACCTAGGAATGGTATGGTAGTGAGAAGCATTGGAAAAGACGCATAAGGTTAAATATATAAAAAAATATCAAAATCGCATCTCCATCCCTGTAATATGACATAGAACATGGTTTGGGACTTTGAATGAGGCATATAGACTGCTACACCAGCACATGCCTCCATCCCCAAAATTGGAAAAAGAAAAGAAGTTGGGACTTTAAATGAGATGCGATTTGATGCAAACAGTAGTAAAGTAATAAATGCGTAATAACCAAGCTAAAACTTACCACCCAAACAGCAAGCCAAATTCAACTGTCTAACTGTATGTTAAAAGCAGAGGATTGGTTGCACACATTTGCAAATGCATGGATGAGCTACAGGCCACTTCACGGCTCCCTGCGTTTCTGTAGTCCTAACTAAACTGATATAGTTTCTCCCAGTTTAGAGAAGCTTGACAGGGACCTTATCATTCTCTACCTTGTCCAAAAACAAAAAAAACATTTTGGCTTTAAGCTGGCCAATGCATTATACAATTTTGTTATTCAAATTTAGATTTACTTTGAACTATGTAGTGCAAGGGCCTGCCTGATTGCATACAAATTGAAAGTGTTTAAGTTTGACCTCATATTATATGGTTTTGGTAAATCTAAAGGAAAAGTGTGCAAGAAAACTGTCTATTTAATATGCCTTAATGCTGCCAGACCTGTCCTTGGTTGACTTATGGACTACACTTTTCAGGTCATGACCTGAAAATGTCACACAATGAGGTCCATACCTCCTTCAAGGGACCCCTTACAAAGATTGTGTGCGCTTTAAACTTCACCATTTAATGGAGACAAGAAGCAGTAAATTTATAACTGATATCTCATTTAATACTGGTGTGATAGCTTCATCTTGTTTCTCTCATAGAGAGTGGCAAGCTTTTCCCACTGGAGCTCTCATCTCAGCTGCCCTTTATCTATCTTATATTTTCACACTTCACAATAAGAATTAAGTATAAATTGATTTCACCACTGATTACTTTATATTAATGTTACTTTTAAATTTGTACCAGCAACTGCACCTTGCCAAAATTTTTTGTTAATTTTGCATTGCAAACTAAGTCAAAGATGATATTCATTATGTTAGAACACATGGTTCAAAAAGGTTGTGTTACTGGATTTTTTGGTAGAACATAAAGAAATAGTGGATGTGTTTCATTGTGCAATATGTGCAGCAGAGAACAAACTGATACTGACCAAGTCAACAGAAGACCCATTCAGATCCGGTCATCATGTTCTGCTCTTCCTCCCACCTGCCGTCCTGAGATGTCACGCTTCGGGGAAAGAGAAAACTATGACAACAACATTTTATTTAAACATATAAAAGAATAACACGGACTGCATTATTATTAATTTTATTATTATTATTATTATTTAGGTATAAAAGTGTAAATTTGCTGTCCCCCCAAAGTAACACATCACATTAATGGCCAAACCGCTGCTTACAAAAGTGAGCACACCCCTAAGTAAAAAGGTCCAAATTGGGCCCAATTAGCCATTTTTTCTCCCGGTGTCATGTGACTCCTTAGGCCCCGTACACACGAGAGGATCGATCCGCTGAAATTGATCCGCGGATCGGTTTCAGCGGATAGATCCGCTGGTGTGTACGATCCAGCGGATATTTATCCGCGGATATATTTCGGGCCGACCGATTTCCAGCGGATAAAAATTTCCTAACATACTAAGAAATCTATCCGCTGGAATCGGCTCCAGCGGATCGATCCGGTGGTCTGTACAGACTCACCGGATCGATCCGTCCGAACCCATCCCTCGCATATGATTCGACGCATGCGTGGAATTGCTTATATGACAGGGAGACTTGCAGCGTTTTTACTGACCGACGTGATAGTGATCATTATCTATGGTAAGGAGACTACATCACTAGCACTTGGGTGCCTCTATTGGTGGATGGAAGTTTTCGTCTATCTTCTTCACAAAGATTGATTCACCTGATGAATGGGTTCCTAGGATTTGTTCATTAGCACGCATTCATTTGCCCAATTTGCCCATTTGCCCAATATTGGGACTTATATATTGCACTTATTGCACTTTATTCATTTATTTATCACTTTTTACTTCATTGTATTTTAAACACATGGTTTTTATGTGCAATTGCTTTGATTCATGTATTTTTTTCACTTTTAACCCTTTATTGGGGTTTCTTTATTTTCAATTGTAGCGCTGTACCTAGCACAAGAACACATTTTAAAAATTTGTATCCACATTTTTTTTGGTACTGGAAACTTCTTTTTATTTTCTATGTTTTAGCGCAGTGTTTTCCAATCCTTGGCCCGGATTCAGGTAGATTTGCCCCTTATTTACGGAGGCGCAGGGCAGCATTTTTGCCCTGCGCCCCCGCAAATTTACTGCGCTACCCGCGATTCACGGAGCAGTAGCTCCGTAAATTGCGTGTGCGCTGTGTAAACTTGCCCTGCGTAAGGGCGCCTAATGTAAATGATCCCGTAGGGGGCGGGAATCATTTAAATTAGGCGCGCTCCCGCGCTGAGCGTAGAGCGCATGCAAGGACGTCATTTGCTTCAAAGTGAACGTGAATGGCGTCCAGCGCCATTCACGAATCACTTACGCAAATTACGTAAAATTCGAACGTCGCGACGCGGGAACGACGGGTATACTTTAGCATTGGCTGCCCCTGCTATTAGAAGGGACAGCCTTACGCTAAACACGCCGTACAGAAACGACGTAAATTGCGTACGCAGGGCTCGCGCAACATTGTGAATCGGTGTTAGTATGCAATTTGCATACTATATGCTGACCACAATGGGAACGCCCCCTAGCGGTCATCGCAAGAATGCAGCCTAGATATGCGTGGCATAAGAGCCTTATGCCACGCAGATTTTAGGCTGTAGTCGGCGTTACGATGTTCCTGAATCAGGAGCATTCGTAACCCCGCGGCAAGTAAGCAATTGCGCTGTGTAACCTATGGTTACACAGGCGCAATTGCTACTTGAATCTGGGCCACTGTTTTTTTTTACAAATGCCATTATAGATGCAGGATAGATTGTTGTGGCTGGGGAGGGGGGGGTGGTAGGGTAACTGGGATTCTGATTTAGATTAGGTAGTCGTCTTTGTTATGTAGTCAGGAACTAATTTTACTTTCTGTAACTGTTGTTTTGGCCCTGCAGCAGTTCCTGCTATGTTCTTGCACTTTACAAAATTTTAGTAAAAATAATTAAATATAAAATGAAAAATCAGGTCAGGTATATCAATTTAGGTTGCGTCGGGTCACATTCCACTTTGAGCTCTTCAGGTATATCAATGTTTAATAGGTCAGGGTCAGAGGGCATAGTTTACACCTGTGCTAGGATATATGAATGAACTATCGGTTAATATGTATTTTTTTGCATTTTTGTGTCACTTTGCCAATAAATGTCCCTTCTTTTGTGGTACATCACGATATGATGTCTTAGTAGCAAAGTATTTTTAGCTTATGTTTCAATAACCACAAATTCTAAAGATTTATTTTAGACACAACTATTATTAAACACTTTAACTTTGTAACTAATTTAAACATTTTCTATAGTACAGAAAGGAAGAAACAAATTTCCTTTCATTTCAATAAAAGCTGTAGGTGGAATAAAACAAGACATTGAAAGAACAGTTTGATTTTCATTGTATTCAATCAGAACAGTTTTTTACTGGGATAAAAAAATGTGATTGATTGAAGAGGCAACCACAAAAACAAAATTAAATATTGTATTCTGTACGTTTCCTGATTCCAACTGATTGTAGATTATTGAATGTACTCTTTCTGTGTGCCTAGAAAGGAGTTTTGTTTTCTCAGGTATAAAGGAATTGTTTAGATTATGTAAAGGTGCCAAGTTTCTACCAAAAAGCATTATAGAATAGAAGGAAATGACAAAATGATGGAAATAAGCGACCCAAACAAGAAATGGGTGTCACTGCTATGAGTGATACCGTGTCAGGGGGGAAGTTAGTTATTCCATTATTACACCATATCTGGTGTGGATTAGAGCATCTAATACAATGTTTATAAAGAGAATAGGAGGAAAGACCCCCCCCCCCCCAAAAAAAATGGTACTTTATGCAACCCCAAATGGTATTGTTCTAAAAATATTCTTTATTATGGACTTCAATAAGTATAGAAAATTACACAAAATGCAATCTACACCTCCACCGACAATAGAAATTACAATGTTGTCAATTCTAAAATCAACACCAGAGTCTGGACTCAGAAATTACTTAATTACTGGTATATGGTCACCAAAACACAGTGAACTCCTTCAGTACTATCAAGCTCAAAACAGAGCATACTTAAATGTATCAAGTTGTATACATCAATAAAAAGGGATAACATGAGAAGTCAACAAGTGATAGTGACCACACTAATAGTTTATCAATAAAAACATCAAGCAGAAAGAAAAGAGTATGGTCAGCAGTAAAATTGGGTCATAAGGGCATATATATATATATATATATATATATATATATATATATATATATATATATACACACATATATATTTCAACATTATCTTGAAAATATTTTATTATATCTTTTCATGTGACAACACTGATGAAATTATACTACAATGTAAAATAGTGAGTATACAGCTTGTATAACAGTGTACAGCCAATAATGTCTAAACCACTGGCAACAAAAGTGAGTACACTCCTAAGTGGAAATGTCAAAATTGGGCCCAAAGTGTCAATATTTTGTGTAGCCGCCATTATTTTCCAGCAATGCCTTAACCCTCTTGGGCAGATGCTCAATAGGGTTTAGGTTTGGAGACATGCTTGGCCAGTCCATCACCTTTGAGGTGTGTTTGGGGTCGTTATTATATTGGAATACTGCCCTGCGGCACAGTCTCCGAAGGGAGGGGAACATGCTCTGGTTCAGTATGTCACAGTACATGTTGGCATTCATGGTTCCCTCAATGAACTGTAGCTCCCCAGTCATGCAGCCCCAGACCATGACACTCCCACCATCATGCTTCACTGTAGGCACACACACTTGTCTTTTTACTCCTCACCTGGTTGCCGCCACACACACTTGACACCATCTGAACCAAATACATTTATCTTGGTCTCATCAGACCACAGGACATGGTTCTAGTAATCCAGGTTCTTAGTCTGCTTGTCTTCAGCAAACTGTTTGCAGGTTTCTTGGGCATCATCCTTAGAAGGGACAGCCATGCAGACCAATTTAATGCAGTGTGCGACATATGATCTGAGCACTGACAGGCTGACCCCCCATGCCCAGCAGTACAATCCATGTAGTAAAGCTGCTGGTGTACTGAATGCAGCCTGAGGTCCGGGGGCGCTGTTGACTCCCAGCGCTTCATGGAGAACTCAGAGACGCTCTGAGACACTCCCAGCTGAAAGTGTCAACAGTTCCCTGAATGTCTCCGAGCATTGCAGAGCATCCCTGAGTTCTCCAGGAAGTGCTGGGAGCCACCAGTGTCCCTGCACCTCTGGCCACATACAATACTGCATACACCAGCGCCCCCGCACCTCTGGCCACATAAAGTACTGCATACACCAGCAGTGGTTGTGGAACGAATCATCAGAGTTTCCATTATTTCTTATGCACATGCAGTATTACATATGAGCCTCTTTTACTTATTTTACAGCAAAAAAAGTGCTGTAGCAAGAGTTAAACTACCCTGTGCTGCCAGCACATAGAAGAGTCAGAGCATGACTCTGTCACACATAGTGGTGGCCTGGCTCTCCATCAGTCCCTCATGCCCCATCCCCAAACACTGTTCTAATCAACAGCACTCTGGCTTCCTAAAGGGTTCAGTTGGGCTTTATTAGAGATTAGAAATCACATAAATATTTTGAAAGAGTTTCTTTTGGTCAGATGTGTAACTGTTGTGATGACAGCAACCTTGTTCTCACCATCTCTTGAAGTAGATAGCTTTAAATGGAGGGTTTTCAGAGCAGAAAAGTTTTTCAGACTAGACGCAACCAAATTTATCATGTTTCCAGCATAAAAAAAACCCCATTAACTTTGGCTTTAACTCCACAGCAAAAAAACTGAGCACAAGCAACAAATGATTGCCTGTCCAGCTATAACTAAATGCCAAGTCCCTTTCAATCCAGGAAATTTACCTTGTGTACAGATCCATGAAATTACAGTACTTACTTGCAAAGTGTCTGTCTCTGTAGACCAACATTGGCTTTCTCAAGTTTTGGAGACTTTGAAAGACCCCTTTGAGGTCAGGTGTCTTTATTAGGAACAACCACAGCCATGGCATAGGTTTCCTTCATTACAGCTAAGCCCGGCCCAAACACATTGCTATTGGCCATTTACTATGACTGACTGGCAGTTCTACTATTCAATAGGAATGTGCAGGAAGCAGAAAGGGGCAATCTAGCTTTGGCACTGGAAGGGACTTGTCAAAATGGCCTGGCATTTGGCCATGATGGGACAGTTTAGGAGGCTACTACAAATATAGATCTTTTGTAGTTTTTGACCACAGATTCTTGTTAGTTCAGTTGTTTATGTCTGTGTAGGATAAGTAAATACTGGCATTTGGTTGCTGCTTGAGCATAGATGTCATTTAAAGGGCAGTAGAAAAGTGGAAAATATACAGTTTAAAAGAGAGAACATTGAACATATACTTTATTGTATTTAAGAAAAGACTAACTAAATGTGTTCAGTACAGTACTTCAAATGATATACTTTAAAACATACCACTAAATGCACAAATAACATATTTAGTTTTTTTCCTCCAAATATTTCCATTTTATGAAAAGTTTTATTTTGTAATAATTTAGCTTTATGTATTTTGCGAAAATGGTATTTTTGTCAAACTCTTGACCAGTTTTGAATGTCTCTTATTACCGTTTATAAACAATAGTTATCTTGTGTTCTATTGATATACCACTCAGTTCAGAGTGATGTAGTAGTGTGACAGCCTGATCATTTCTTTTGCTGGGTTTTGCTCAGCCGGAGCTGAGCCTTGCCAGCAATGACATAGAACCCTAGCAATGCAATATTTACATATACACAGAAACGGTGCTAATTACTGCAATATGTAATGTGCAGACATGGAGATACTTCACTGGCAATTTGACAGTGTGTTTTATTTCCTTATTGTTTTGTGCCTCTCCCTCGTGGGGGACACAGCTGTTTCCTCTTGAAAACAGAATTGGAGGCTCTATAAAATGGCTTTTTGTGAAAAACCTACCCCCCTACACACACGCAGTGCAAACTGAATATTAAATGCTAATGTAAATTTCAATTGTTATTTGATTTCCTTGCGTAGGGTGAAATCTCATGTCAAATATACTGACGGCATTCATCAGAGTAAACAAGAAAATATACATGTTTTAATTTCATAAACAAGACATAGTTCTCACCATGTCACTGCAATAAAAACAAGAACTGCTTTGCAATTTACTGAGTACTTTGTTTCCTGCAGGCAACATTTAAAGGGTGGATGGATATCATGTATGCAGCTGTGGATTCCCGGTCACTCGTAAGTAATGTTTACTGTGACTTTGGAGAAGAAGTTTAAAGCAATATTAAACCCTCACATTTTTGCATTTCAGTTTACCAGTTTCTATATGTCGTGGGCTGTATTTGTTTTCCTTGTTTAAGCGTTTCCCCCTTATTTTCACCTGGTGATCCAGCCAGTAGGTCTGTCATTCAACTCCCTTTATAACACCAATCTGTTTAGTAAAAGTGGGCAGAGACAAACCATGGTCAGGTTTTATTCAATTATGTAAAACCCTTGTCTCAAAGAAAAGTGTTGGCAGGAGTTTGGCTTTAACCACTTCAGCCCAGGAGGGATTTACCCACTTCCTGACCAGGCCATTTTTTGTGATACGGCACTGCGTCACTTTAACTGACAATTGCGCGGTTGTGCGACGTTGTACCCAAACAAAATGTAAGTCCTTTTTTCCCCACAAATAGAGCTTTCTTGTGCTATAGTGCTATAAACAAAAAAGGCTGTCAATTTTGAAAAAAATATATATTTTTTATTTTCTGCTGTAAAACACACCCAATAAAAAAAATGCAAAAATCCAATTTCTTCATCAATTTAGGTCAATTTGTAATTTGCTACATATTTTTGCTTAAAAAAAAACAAAACAAAAAAACAAGAAGCGTATATTGATTGGTTTGCGCAAAAGTTATATCGTTTACAAAATAGGGGATAGATTTACAGATTTTTTAAAATGTAAAT
Source organism: Rana temporaria (assembly GCF_905171775.1). Lineage (NCBI taxonomy): Eukaryota > Metazoa > Chordata > Amphibia > Anura > Ranidae > Rana > Rana temporaria. Next base: position 81,547,964 of record NC_053493.1, on the reverse strand, counting down.
GTAATGTAATTTTTAATGTGTGTTGGTGATCTGCGATTTTTAGCGGGACTGTAACATTGTGGTGGACAGATCGGACACCTAACTGACATTTTGGCACTTTTTTGGGAACCAGTGACATTATTAGTGATTAGTGCTAAACGTATGCACTGACATTGTACTAATGGCACTGGCAGGGTAAGGGTTAACATCATGGGTGATCAAGGGGTTAAATGTGTTCCCTCACTGTGTGTTTTAACTGTATAGTGGAAGGGCTGCCTGGAACAACATACAGATCCGTCTTCCTGTATAGCAGAAAGACATGATCTGTGTGCCATCCCCTGTCAGAACGGAGATCTGCCTTGTCTACTTTGACAGATTCTTTCATTGCGGGGAATGATTGTGGGAGCTTGGCTCCCCGCTGGCCAATGGGTGTGCGTGCGCCCACAAATCGTCATGTACAAGCCCGACGTACACCTACGGTGATTTGCGCAGCCGAGCCAACCTGGCCGGAAAGTGGTTCATTTGTTAGTAAAGTCTATATAAATCTGCTGTAGCATTGACACTACCCTATCCCCAGATTGACAAAGCTGGTGTTCAAAGATATGTCTATTTCCCCTTTGTCCAGAGTGTACTAACCCTAAAGTGTGTTACTGGCTGAATTGTCAGAAAAAAATAAAACATATGCAGCCATTACACTTAAAGTGTTTGTAAACCCTCTCATATGTCCAGTGAAGTGAATAGCCTTAGATGATGCATAAAGATGAAACAAATCCTCCTACATACATTTTTCTTGTTTATTTGCAGTCTTATCGTGTTTACGCCCCTTCAAAAGTGCTGATTTTATATAAAAATCCTTCTGCATTTTCAGTATCAAAAATAAGGGGGGTGGAGAGCTGCAGTTAGAAGTCTTTGGCCCCGTACACACCATAGAATCTATCCGCAGATAAATCCCATCAAATGGGTTTCAGCGGATAGATTCTATGGTGTGTACACTCCTGCGGATATTTATCCTCGGATAAATCTCCCCTGGGATGGATTTTCAGCAGATGAATATTTGCTGACATGCTCAACAAATCCATCTGCTGAAGTCCATCCCAAAGGATGGATCCGCTCGTCTGTACAGACTCACCGGATCCATCCGTCCAAAGGGATTCCCCGCACGCGTCGTAATGATTTGACGCATGCGTGCAATTCCTTATATGACAGCGTCGCGCCCGTTGCCGCGTCATAATCGCGGCGACGGCGCGACACGTCATCGCCAGAGGATTTCGGCGCGGATTTCAATGCGATGGTGTGTACACGCCATCGCATAGAAATCTTCTGAAATCCTCGAGAGGATTTATCCGCGGATACGGTCCGCTGGACCGTATCCGCGGATAAATCCTCTCGTGTGTATGGGGCCTAAGACACTGTGTATTGAATAGACAAGCTATGTGCTGAGCTTTCTTCCCGACACAAATTGTATCTCATGTTTTGGGAAAACTTCTTAGAAGTGACTTATGCTGATAACAGAGGAATGAAGCACCAGCGAGAAATTACACTTAGAGCTTTGGAGAGGCACATGTGAACACTACAGATATATGTGGTTTGTTCAGATTTCATGACTGAAGTTTACAACCACTAAGGATTGATCTGTTCTCCAGTGATTTCTTAAATGCAGTGCAGTCTAGATATCATCTTTGGAACTTGAAATTAAAGACAGAAGGGTTGATTTATTAACAGTTTAGAGAGTGTAAATTTTGCAAAGTAAATACTCACTTAGCCTAATTAATTTGGCAAAGAAATTGGTGAAGAAATGTCAAATGTTTACTTTGGATATCCAATCATTTGCAAAAGATTGAATTTGATTTTTGCAGGTTCACCTTATTAATAAAGCCAAGTGGCATTCACTTTGAAAAATGAAAATTCAGGGACATTCACCCTCTTTGACTTTTTGATGTGTGAATATATAATATTTTGACTCGTGAATATATTTATGAACTAATTTGAAATGATTTTCTAAATATGTAAATAATTTTGAGTTTGCTAAATGAAAAAAGTAAACTCGGTGGAAAAAAGTCAAGGAGTGTTCATGTTAGTCATTGCAAGAAAACTCCTATGTCTTGCACAGGACTGGCTGTTCAAATTGAACACTGCTTCCAACCATCTTTGATTGGCTTCTGCATGAGCAGACAGGTATACAGTAGTTTCCATTTTCTTGCTGAAAATTAAGAACCCCTTTAATGGATTATAAACACATATTTCAAATAGTTTACATGGTTAGAAATTGTAAAGTCATTTTGACTTGTTAAAATGTGAGAAGCTGTATTCATTAAAGTCAATTAGATTCAAATGCAGTGACATATTGGCTGCAAAAAAACTTTTTTTTTATTATGCTTTTTTTTCCTTACAAGTATTAGTGGCACCATAAAATGTGTTGAAGAATGTAAAACATTAGTAATACAATTAATTCTCTGTTGCCGTCTGTCTTCAATTCACTCTTGGTGGTCCTGTGTCGTTTTATTCAATGCTGTGACTGGGCTGTATGTATCCAATGCTTCAGTCTTTGTGATTGACATATGTTTTTTATTACCCACGTCCATTTTCCAGATGATATAATGTAATCTGGAGAGTGGGCTGATTTGAGAGTTTCAGGAAGAGCTTAGCCATAAAAACGAATTTAATTTCACACATGCGACTAATTATGAATGATATGGTTCGCTTCTCATAGTGATTACTGATTCACAAATGATTAACTAACAAAAACAATGAGAACGTGGAGGCTCATGCAGTGATTTTCTTATATGTGTGTATTACAGCAGGAACGAAATAAGTGCAAGTCATTTCCAACTCTGACATAACACTGCTTACTTCTGCATGCTTTTACCTGGAAAGCTTATTTTTGAGTTTTCAGTTCTCCTGGGGACTGTAATGCCACATACACACGACCGTTGGGGGCTTTAACGATGGGGGAAAAACGTGCATTCTCAAAAGCAAGTTAAGAGAAGGAAAATTTGCATAATCAAGCCCAAAGGGTGGCGCCATTCGAATGAAACTTCCCATTTATAGTGCCGTTGTACGTGTTGTACCTCACACGCTTTGCTCAAGCATTTTTTTTCACGATTGTGTGTATGCAAGACAGGCTTGACAAGAATGACGTAGAGAAAAACGTTGTTTTTTCCATGACATTAAAAACGCTCGTGTGTACGCTGCATTAGACCTTATGTCAGGTTTTTACAGCTTTCTGTGTCTCCTTTAGGTAGATATGCCCTTATTTCCTGTTCCAGGGATAGGATCTTGTAGACAGGAAGTGATAGTAAACTCCTCTAGTTGGTGCTGAAGCAACAAATTAACAAAAAAGGATTTGCTTAGAGTTAAGGTGATTGTAAACAATCACCTTGTAAAACATCCTGTTCCGTTTAAAATAGAAATGAAAGGCAAAACATTTTTGTAAAGATATAAAAAACATTATAAATACCCTTTTTCTCTTTTTTAGGGCTCATGCACACAGGACGTTTTTACAGCTGCTATTCGGGGCGTTTGATGTTTTTTTTTAACTGCCTCTAAAAGCCCCTTTATGTTAGCCTATGTGTCCATGCACACATAAACTGTCAGGCCTCGTACACACGACCGCGTTTCTCGGCAAAAACCATCAAGAAACTTACTGGGATTTTTTTTTGCAGAGGAAACCGGTCGTGTGTACATTTTTGACGAGGAAACTGTCTAGGATCCCGTCGAGCCAAAAAGAGAGCATGTCTTCTTTTTCGTCAACTGGAATGGAGAAACTTGCCTTGTCGAGTTCCTCGACAGCCTAACAAGGAACTCGATGAGCAAAACGATGTGTTTCGCCCTTCGAGTTCCTCGGTCGTGTGTGTGAGGCTTCAGAGGTGTTTGGAGGTATAAGCGTTTAGGGGCAGGAGAAAAAAACATCAGCATGTGTTTCCATGAGCAGTAAAAACGAAAAACATGGATAAAGGCGTCTAAATGTGTCAAGCTGCGTTTAACCGCTTTTAGCCGTGTTTGACGTTTTGAGGCATTTTTACATTATGAAAAGTGTTTTTAATGAAAAACACCCAAAACCGCTAACGGCAAAAAATATGGGAAAATGCTCAAAAACTCAGGAAAACCTGCAATATCGCAAATGTGAAAAAACTGGCGTTATTAGCGCTGCTCTAGTGCTGCCGTTTTTAAAATGTCCTGTGTGCATGTGCCCTTATAAATGATCACATTCCCTCTGTTCTCAGCTGCATAAGAGCTGGGGGGAGGAGAAGCAGCACCACACTGAGCTTCCCAGTAAAAGGCTGTGCAGGGCGGGATGCATGTCAGAAGAAGTCTGATCATTGGAGGAGAGCAGGCTGAGTTCCCAGCAAAACTAGAGAATTTACAACGGTTGCTCTGCGGCTTAGTGTGGTCAGATTTTAATAGGAAATCAAGAGGACTAGCAGGAACACCAGGGAATTCACATAAAGAAAGCAATACAAAGAGAACAGGATACTTTCTCATACAAGTACAGAAGGCACATAGAAATATGAAGTGTTGGAGTAACAAACGCTTTAAGCTTTCAGGATCAAATATACTTATTTTTTAAAGAAATTAAGAATAATCACTTAATCAAAATCAGTTAAATTTATTATAGTTGTTCAGTCACGTGAAAAGACACTTACTATTTATTTATTTCATCTGTACTTGATTGGGTATTCAAAGTGAACACAGTTACAATTTATTGAGTGAAGATTCTTAGCTCCCTTAGTAACCTGGGTTTTATAGGGGAAGCTACATGGGATCCATACTGTCAAGATAGATAGGCTCTTACCTCATTTTAACCCATCTCTAAAAGGAAAAACAGTAATTTAAAATTATTTAAATATTCATTGGATTAGGTCTACTGTTCCCAGCTAGATAGAAACTACCAATTGTGTTGGGGGTTTTAACACAAGCCTATAACAGAATAGTAAATGGACAGATAAATATGGCACAGACAAATTAGCCAGGTTTAGGAGATTTTTTTTTTCACCTACAGGTAAGCCTGTAGGTAAAAGCTCCAAAAATGACTATACATCCGCTTAAGAAATGAAAAATAAAAAAGAATAAATAAAAAAAATAAAAAAAGCGGATAGACCAAATTGTTTTATATATATATATATATATATATATATATATATATATATATATATATATATATATATATATATATATATATATATATTTTAAAAATCTGTATAAATTGTTAGTTTGCAAACAAGTACAGGATGCATCCATAACACTTTGTGCACACTGCCCAGCTCTTCTGAACACCCTTTCTCCCAATAGGAGAAAAGCAGCAAAAAAAAAACACGCATAAAGCCACATTTTGCAAACACGTTTAGGGCGGTCATTTATTCCATTGGGCAGTATATTAATTTATTCTGGCCATTGAAATGAATGAACACACAAGCGCTAAACACGCCTAGCATTGAAGCGTGTTTAGATGTGTTTAACCTCCCTGGCGGTATGATTCTTTCAGAAAAAACATGCTGAAAGCGGTACCATTATTTGCAAGGAAATTTGGCGTTTTATATTGTAGGCCTGTAATTCTTAGGAATAACTCACTTAAATCTGACCAAACAAGCTTCTAATAGGCATCCCGGGTATGACATTTTTTTAAAAACAAAATTATAAATTATAATATAATAGATAATTATAAATAATTATAACAAATAATAATATAATTATAATAAAAATTATTCAATAATGTAATCAAATCAAAATCACTGAAATTTGCTCAGTTGCAGAATTGTTGCTGTCATTATTTTTTTTTTTTATGACGAATTTCCCCACAAATCACTATCGCACAATTCTGCAAGTGATTATAATTTATTATCGCTGTTTTTTAGCTGATCTAAAACTATTTTTGACATAAAGGGACACTTTTGGTTGCTATGGACAATCTACAGTTTTCAGGGAGAAAAAAAGGTTTTTATTATATAAAAGTACATGTAGGACACTGGGCAGACCACTAGGGACAAGGGGGTGTGTTTTTTTTACATACAGTACTGTAATCTATAAGATTACAGTATACTGTATGTAATGTGTTTGTTTACTTTTTTGAATTTGGCGCCGTTCTCCGTCCCCGTGCGTCGTAACGTCGCAGGCAACGGAGATCGGCGTCACAAGGAGGCACTGTGTGAATCGAGCGAGGTCCCGCTCGCTCACACAGCGCGGTGGCATCGCTGGATCCAGGGACAAGGTAAGTAACTTTGCCTGTGGATCTAGCGAGGCAAGCCCGAGTCTGACTCGGGGTTACCGCTCGCAGCAGGAAAATCTAACCCCGAGTCAGACTCGGGAACACCGCCAGGCAGGTTAAGCACATTGGGCAATCTGCTGAAACGCTTCTCTTCTGAACATGTAAGTGATGGGTTGTTTTTTCTGCCTTCTGCCTAAACATCTCTAAACTCCTATGTGTACAAGGAAACATAGGATAACATTTTTACTGTTTAGAGGCAAAAAATAAAAATTGTGTTTTTGACACCCAGTCTGTAAAAGCTCAGAACTGCTATTACAGACTGTATAACTGTGTAATCCAGACACTATGCTAAGATAGAGGTAGGGGGTCCCACTTCTGAGTCATTGGCCAGTAGATGAGCAGAGTTGTGTGTACAGCAGGTCATCCACAGGAATGAATACTGAATCACCAATAAAACCAATTATTCACCATCTGCAGTCAACAAATGTTGAAAACAGATTGGAGCCAGCAGATTTTACCATATTATAAATTTGGCAAATATCAATGAGAAATGGATTTCTCACTGAAAGATGAAAAATCCAGATGTGTGGCACATGTTAATAAACAAATTAATATTTAGCCTGTTTGCGAACTGATCATTCATAGTATATAACTATGTCCCTATGTATTAAATTTTTGTTTAAACATTTATAATACTTTTAAAGTGTTTTTGGATGAATTTGCATTGTGTTTTTCTAAATGTTAATCGCTTTATCTATATGTGTTCATAATTTTAAATAATTGTTTTTAGTTTGGCTAATATATATTTCCATATTTCCCTTGCACATGATTGGATATTCAAAGTGAACAAAGCTTCACTGTAGCTACTAAGATACAAAGTATACATTCTCTATTTTAGTAAATCAAGTCCTTTGGCTGATTGATTACAGCTGTACTCCTATGGGAATGCTAAATACTAAATATACAGAGAGATAGGGTACCTAATATTAATAAACCTCAATACACGTGTATATGTGCAGAGAATACTGTTGGTTTACATATTGGCTTTTGTTGTAATGTGTATTGTATAATGTTGTTTTGAACTTCTATTTACTGTTCTTTGTTTTTTACTTTCTAGACTGAACAGCAGCCGATTTATGAAATTAATAAGTACATGTACCTATATTTTGTTGTTTTTATCATATTTGGCTCTTTCTTCACGCTGAACCTTTTTATTGGTGTGATTATTGACAACTTCAACCAACAAAAGAAGAAGATAAGTATCTGAGTGTGTCTGTATTGTTGTTAGAGGCCTCAATTAGGAAAATAGTGTATATAATTAGGATTACTTTGTATGTATTCAAGGATATATGTTATTATAAGGGCAACAGCCTTGCTCTTGCTGTCTCTTAGCTTGTGCGCAGAAATATAACATACAAATGAAAGACAAACTCCAGCTTTTCTAACACTGCTTAAAACTCTCATTTCTATTGGGAAAATTGAACTTGCGTGCAGACACCCCCCCCCCACAAAAAAAAAAAAGAAAGAAAAGAAAAATATATATTTAGAAGCTCTTATTTGCAAAGTTACTACCACATGGTGTCTCTCTGCATGGCAACATGCTCTGGATTTTCTGAGGTCTGTGAGAGTATGAAGAACTTCTCCTCTCTATCAAGTAGATTCACATAAATGTAACCCTTCAAACTGATCTTTTACTCAGTTCAGCCCCAGAGCATTTTTTTTTTTTTGCAGTACATGTAAAAATCGTAATTTTTGTCCATAAACTTAATTAAACCCCCAGACCATTATATATTTTGGCTGATTGGCAATTTGTGTTATCGAGCAATTTAACAGGTGTACCTAATAAAGTGGCCAGTGTACGTGTGTGTATATATATATATATATATATATATATATATACACACACATTGGAATAAACATACACTGAAATACAGTATATATATATATATATATATATATATATATATACATATAAATATATACACAGTATATATATATATATATATATATATATATATATATATATATATATATATATATATATATACTGTATTTCAGTGTATGCTTATTCCAATGTATTTCCTTCCACTAAGAATCTGTGATACTCCTATACTAGATCCAAGCTATTACTGAATTTACATAGTTAAATGCATATGTAGACATGGTTTATTATTTACCATGAAAGATCTCAGTCCATTCCAAGTCATTACCGCAACCATAGCAACCGGTGCATAAGAACATCTCTCTACAGTTACTTGTGTCAGGTCACAAAGAATCTTCAAAAGAAAACTTCATAAATTGTTACTGCTGGCTAAGTGTAGAATAAGAGTGTAAATACAGTTTAGAGAAACCATGCCAATTTGACCCCTTCAAGCTGTTGAAAACACTCAAGTTGGGTTATTTTAAAACTGGATGGAGCCAGATAGTCAACCATTAAAGAAAAAAATCCAGAGGAAACCCGAATTTAGGCATGAGTGTTTAAAGCAAACGGCTTTGTATCTGTGTTTGTTTTTGAATGCAGACTTTGCACATAGTGCAGTTCTTTATAAATATGGCTTTTAAGAAGTCTCTGTGCAAAAGTTTAATCATAGCCATTTTTGCAGGTAAATACTTCATATTCAGGTCACTATCTAAAATTTAAACACATATAATCTGCTTTAGCTGTTCTTTAAAAAACTGTGTGTACATCTCCTTTTATAGAAAGTCTCTGAACGCAAATATGTTTTTGCATCCATTGATTTTGCATCTGTGACCTTGGTGCCAGCCTCCGATCTGGTGCAAGAACCCACAATTTCCATGTGGAGGGCTGACAGATTTCTAAAGAGTGTACACAACAATGCTTATGAATTCCTCCCCCATTAAAGTGGTAATAAATTCTTTAAATAAAAAAAATGGCCCCCCTGCAGGTTTAGGTCATAATTTACAAATATGCACTGCATACCAGAACTTTATGACACTTACAGTACTTATCATAGTGTGCCCTCCAGTGCTGCACTGTCACCAATCCTATGAATCCCAAGTGCTTTCATCTTGGCCTTTCAGGTTTCGTTTCTTCACCCACTTGAATGGCCAGGTCGCAATGACATCATGTCCACGCATGCAGGAGTCGGGTATTAATGCATGCTGAGCTGCACATATGCAGCTCAGTGTATTTTACAGCTGACAGACAGGGGAAACATTTATGGCATAACAGTCCTACCTGTTAGCAATTAAAAAAAAAGATGGTTTAATCCCATATTAAAAAAGAGGTCTGCCCTCAAAAAAAAAAAAAAAAAAAACAGCAGCTACACATACTGCAACTGCTGGATTTTAATAATAGGACACTTACCTGTCCTGGAGTCCAGCGATCTCGGCACCACAGCTGGTGTTTCCATCAGCTGTCGGGTGCTGCCGCTGCAATTGCAGATAAAGGTACCCGGCAGTGTAGCTTTTCGTCTTCACGCCGGGAACCCTACTGTGCATGTGCGAGGCCCGCAGCTGTGATGTCAATACCTGCGGCTGAGGCTCCCAGAAATGGGAAAGGATACCCGTCAAAGACAAGTATCCTGTCCCCCAGAAAGGTGCCAATTGTGGCATTAGAGGGGGGGAAAGGAATCAGATGATCAGATATTGTTTTGTTATTATTAGTTATTTTAAATCTTACTTATGTTAGTTTTACTTCAGTTTTTTTTTTTGATTGAGATGCATACTGCATAAAACATTCACCATCCCAGACATAGAATCTAGGCTTAATAACACTCAGATAAGCAAAATGCTTTTTCTAGAATGACTCAGTGGAAGACATTACTCACCAGAAAGTGTACATCAGGAGCAAGAGATTTGGGAATATCCCCTAAAATAACACTGCTCCTTTATCATAGGCTGAAATTTACAGTCAGACCAGAAAATGGCCATTAGACTTGATATTTAAAGTACAACCGTGTCCAGACTATGGACATTAAAGTATTTACATATTCGAATTTCAATAGCTCTTTATTAGAAATTTTTACATGACAAAATACAGCAAAAACAGTAGGCTGACTCAACAACTACAGGCAGCGTGATCAAGATGAAGTCAAACTCTATGCATTGGAATGCATTAGGAAAGGTGTACAATTGATCTTACTTTTACATTTTAACACTTGTACTCTTCAATAGGGAAATGTTAGTAAATACCATTACTGAGCAGCATGTTAAGGTTAACACCACTGAAAGAATCGCATGCCCAAAAACATAGTATTTACATATTCTAAACAAACAGTAAAAGTGCTTTAAAACAAGACATCCATGACCTCCCTTGCTGCATGTACTGTGAAATAATTCAGTCTCAAATATCATGAAAGAGACTCCAGAGTCCGATTTTAGTTGGTTGTTTACATTAGGTGGCTGTCGGGCTGCCAAGATTCTGATCTCCATAGTTGAGAGAATAGTTGAGTATAGAAAATAGTTGAGATTTTAGAATATACGTGTATATAGACTGGGCCCAAGCCAGGACCAAAGATCAACTTTTTATTTGTTTGTGCGAGTAGCAGGGAAGGTTTTTTATTGTGGTCTGTGTCCCTGTTGGGCAATTTTATCCTCACTTCCTGTCAGGTCAGAAAGTATTAGGACATCTCTCCAATAGTGCCACAGACTAAAATTAAAAAACATATCTTTTTAATGAGGAAGTGTGAGAACTTCTCACAATAGTCTAGAAGTAATGATAATAATGTACTGCTTGTTATAGCAAAAATAATAATTGTTGTTATATCATTTTACTTAGGAGGCCAAGACATTTTTATGACAGAAGAGCAAAAAAAATACTACAATGCTATGAAGAAACTGGGTTCAAAAAAGCCTCAGAAGCCAATTCCAAGGCCTCATGTAAGCACAAAATGACCTAACTAAATATTTTGTTTTCGAGCAAAATGGATGTGCCAAAAGAACGGGTGTGCTTCCATTGACTTCTAGTAGAACGTGTGTTTTCATGAAAGTGCATTAAAGTCCTGCATGCTGCATCTTTAATGCGCTGTCAGAAAATGCACAGTCTAATAAAAGTCAATGGGAATGCACCTAAAACCTGTAAAAAATACAATCATTCTGCATCCAAACTATAGCACACTGGTGTAAGCCCAGCCCTAAACAGAGCAACACAGTGGCTTAGTGTTTAGTGCCTCTGCTTGGTAGCAGGAGAGTTGTCGCTTCAAAACCCAACAGTGTTTCTACCTTATATGGCGGGTAAGCCAGTTCCAATCAAATTCTAATGTCTATATTAATCTTCAGCTGAATTATTGTCTACCAATTTTCTTGTCTTATTTTTCATTGTATTGTTTTGTAGAATGATTCTCCTGAAGAAGTGGTTAAACCACGAAACTAGTCGAGACTCAGATCATTCCATATGGTTGTGAATTACAGAAATTGCTTCGAGTTATCTTAGGCCTCTGTTTTTTCAATTTTAATCATGTATTTATTGTACAATCTTTTATGTAATAAATTTCTTTTTAAATTATATGTATGCTATTTTTACTGTACCAAGACAGTCCTTAAATTTTAGGGGGGGGGGAACATTATTGGGCCAACTTCAGCTATTGTCCCTCTTTCCCTCTTGCCCCGCCCTTCTTTGTTGTTATAGTGTTTCTACCTTCTTGGAGTTTGTTTTGTTCTCCCTTTGCTGGCATGGATTATCTCCTGGTACTCTAGTTTCCTCACACACTGCAAAGGCAAGCTGGTAGGCGCATTAAAAGTACTTTTAATAAGCTAAACAAGTAATTACTATTCTAGCACTACCCCTGAAGAAGCCACTTGGTTTGATGGATCAGTGGGGGCTGAGGAATTCACAAGCCAGTGTACACTCGGCTACTCCCCCCATAAAAGGTCCTTTTGTTCACCAAGGAGGGACTGTGTCCAGTATCACATACATGTCCATATCCTCGAACTTAGCTTTTGAATATGCAAAAGGAAGAAAAATCAAGTTAGGTACAAAAAAAGTACGACTGGCATTCAAACAGAAACCTGGTGAGGGAACCTCCCACCATTTGTTAGAGGGAAGGGGGTTGTCTTGTCCATTGACCACTGATACTGGTAAGGCCCACCAAGATGAGTCGGGGGTGAGCTAGAGTTGCCCTCTCTTGAAACTGGAGTGGGGAAGGCTGGCATTTGACGAATCCTTGGGTGGTACAGGCAACCTTCCCAGGCCTCTCATCCAATGTGTAATGAGACAGTCTCTTGGATGGGCAGATCACCTTTTTTGCAATTAGCTCCCTCTTGACTGGTGGAATGGACAACTCTTCCTGTCTATGTTCTACCAGTGAATCTCTTCTGGGAGCAACAGAGGCCAACAGTTGCCTCACAAAACTTGTGTTAGGCACTGTGATCAGATAATCAGATAACCTTTCTTGGACCCTGGTGGCTGAGAACACACAATAACCAGTGTGTCAAAGGTTACCGATCATTCAACAGTTGTTGAATTAAATGACAACTTGATCTGCAAGTAACTGTCAAAGGGGAACTTCTCTAATTCGATGCCCTGGATATCGAAGTCTTGAAACATTTGGAGAGGCATTAATTCAAGTGCTTGTTGTAAAAGCTCATGTGTAAATCTCCTCCACTAATACTGGTATTGCAGGAGAAGGGCCTATTAATTGTCAGGAACTTGGATAACATTGACTGACGTAGCAGCCCTAGCCAATTGGACTTCTTCTAACGTGCCTCAAATTATGTTTCCAATGAGGTCCTGAAGACTGACAGTCAACCCCTTCTTAAACAGTATGAATGGATACGGGAACAGGCATCTCCACTGATCTCTTTGGGGTGTTGGAAGGGGCATCTCATAAAGACTCATGCCTATTACTCTTCCTTGTATCACAACACGATCAGAAGCTGGCTGAAGTAGTTTCTCTGTGGTTTCTTTCAGTGCTCCTTTCCTTTTGGCAGACTTGGGCATTTACATTTGTTGGTGCCTACACCTCCACAATTGTAACAAGTTAATAAATCTGCTGATGGCTCAAGAAGAGTATCTTGTATTCTTGCATCATCTTTGCAGGCTGCTTGCTGATTCTTCCAGTTAGCAGGGTCACCATTTCCTTTCTGGGTTGACATCTGCCACTTTCAGCTGAACCAGCTGTTCTTTTGTCCAGGCCTTTCTGGGGATTTTGACCACCACGCTTGACTCCCAATGGCCATTTTCCCCCTTACACCACTGGGTTGGGCTAGCAGGATCCATGTTAACTGAGTGTGGCTTGTTATCTTAGTACCTTGCAGAATAGACTTATCCTGGATGAACCCCTACTTTGTAGCTCTACCTCCGAAGGAGCTGCTTGGTTTGATATGTCCACTGTTCTACCATGACTCCTTAAACTGTTCGGTCCCCACTGATACATTTGCCATTAAGTTGTAGGCTGTTCACACCTGTGTAGCTTAAGGGTTAATATTGCACCGCTCTACAATAGTACACAGAAAATAGATCACGAGCAACTTGTGGATAACAAGGTAAATATATTATCAAAATGCTAAGCAAATGCACTATGCATAAAACAAATAAACAGGACAACAGAAAACAATAATTTAACTGACAGGCAGGTTAAGTCTAACCTACAGCCTTTGATTTACACTGCAATAAGGCTAAACCCCATTTAATCAGTATACACAGCATTAGTAAAAATAATATCAACCGTGAAAGCATGAATGGCATAAAAGAAACCCCACTGTAATTCTTAGCAAAAGCTACTCAAACTGTGTTCCTGGGTGCACTCTATGCATACAGCCCCAATAGCGGGTGGGTTTATGTGCTACTGGCAAAGGGGTAGCCCTAGTGGTAGCTAAAGTATCTGGTGCCTAATTGTCAGTGTTGGCAAGCTTTCATTGGGGCCCTTTTGTAGGTAGTGAACATGTAGTGGTCTATTTAAGACTGTGCACAAGGGGTGGAAGATGGTTTGCTAAGTAAGAGGCAGTGTTTGTTAGCCTTAACAGTGGGCAGAAAGAGGTTAAGCTCGGTAGATGCACTTACCACTCCCGGTATGCAGCAGATCAGGTCTAGTATGCTTGGTGGTCAGCGGTCCCAGAAATTTTTATTCCCCATGATCAGGTCCTCTCTGATGGCCGCACTTCACAATAGGTCTCCCCAGCTCAGGTTCTGAGACACAGCAGCTCTCTGTGGCTCAGTCTCCCATTGTGGTCCTCACAGTTCTGTCCTTGGTGTAGACAAGCAAAGGACAGGTGCACTTACACTGGTTTCCCAACACTGTCTACCTGGTGTAAGGTGCAGACCCCAGCAATAGGTCTGCATGGTCTCATTTCCTGCTGGTCTCCCCCAGCTCTGGTCATTTTTGCCTGGCAAATTGCTGTATTTCTCCCCCCCCCCCTGTATGCAGAGAATTGTGGGCCTGTAGTTCTGCAGCCATTAGCCTCCATTCACTTTTATTGAGCAGGGCCCCTTTAAGGATTACAAATCCCATGATCCTCAGTGGCTGTTCCACATTTGACTTGATTGGATCCAAACCACTACTGTTAGGAGAGGGGGGAGCAGGTGCAAGCACATAATTTTATACAGAACCACTCCTGTCTCACTCTGTGCAGTAGCAGTGGGTTGAATGAGCTTAGGGAGAACTTTTACAAGCATCTGGACTGCTCTGCACATAGTGCCGAAGCGAGGGGGAGAGAACTGGCTGAACATCACACAGCCTGGGGCTTCTCCTGCTGACAGCAAGTAGAGGGGGGGGGGGCGAGCACTTCACAAGCCAGCAGGCACCCTGCTACACTAATAACAAAATACTAGTAATCACAGATTTATGCATATTGATCGTAAATGCACATTTATTTTACCTGCAAAAAATGTGCATTTATAAAAACAAATTAAGTGAACTCGATCACACCATAAGTACATGAAAACTGGTGGGAACTGAAGGGAAACCACACAGATTTCATTTGAAGAGACACTTGTTTACATCAGTTTTCATGCTGGTTGACATCAGTTTTCATGCACGTCAGTTATGTGCCCTGTTCACACCAAAGTTGATGTCATGTCAGTTTTTTTCCTGTGCAGAAAACTGCATACACGTTCTCAGCATCATGGTGTAAACAAGGCCATAACATAAATTACAACCTTTCATCCTATTAACAGACAATGTTCCTTAGTCACCTGTCTAATTTTTTTATATTTGTTTTGAACGGTGGCGGTGCATCCATAAAGGGCACAGGTCCCCTCTCTCCTGCACCGCTCTATTACCATATATAGATTCATACATTGTCTGAATCTATCTATGGTCGCTGCTGACACCCCCTATTTAGGTGTTTGGCCCCTTTTCAGGCACCGGGCAATTCAAATTATACAGTCGTGGGTGTTTTTGGAAGCACATGATTAGAGCCATAGGCTCTAATAGACGCCCAAAACAGTGAACAGTGGGTGCCATGCTGGGCGTTCACTGATCACTCAGCTGTGTGTTAGCAAAGCGAAGGAATTTGCTTTGCCAACACTGAATCCGCTTCTCAGCCAATCAGGTTGCCGGGTCTGTTACCGGTCACCTGATGGGCTGAAACGTCAGGTGCTGTGATTGGACCCCTGAGACAGGACAAAAGAAGACATGGAGGATGTGAAGGAGAACACTGCTGACCCACTGCGAGACAGGTAAGTGCTGAGCAGCATCTGATGTGGCACACTGGCGGCATCTGATGGGGAACCTGGCAGCATCTGATGAGGCACACTGGCAGCATCGGATGGGGCACAGTAGCGGCAATTGATGGGCACACTGGCAGAAATTGATGGGCACAGTGGCTGCATTTGATGGGCACAGAGGCTGCGTTCGATGGGCACAGTGGCTGCGTTTTATGGGCACAGTGGCTGCGTTTGATAGGCACAGTGGCTGCATTTGATGGGCACAGTAGCTGCGTTTGATGGGCACAGTGGCTGTGTTTGATGGGTTTTTTTTCAGTTTGTTTGCACCCCCCCCAAAAAAAAATTTGAGCACCAGCCGCCACTGGTTTTGAATGAAGTGGAAAATGGTTTATTTTGGCCGACTTTCCAGTGTGTTACTAAAGTGGGGAGATCACCAAAAAGTAAAGTAGAAACACCCTTAACCACCAAAAATATGCCACATATATATTAATTTTAAAAATACTCCCACCCAAAATGAATCCCCAGGTCACAACAATGAAATCAGATGATCTGAATAAAATTTGCATTTACTGCACAAGCATCAAACGCTCACATACGTAAGTGTTTCAAAATAATTTTAGTCTGTGAAAAGTTGCCATCATGCTAATTTTTGCCTTCACTAACCCAATTTAATTTTAAAGCTGAAGTTTAGCCATAAAAATGTTCTCTGTAGTTTTAATGACCAATTTGCCTGTAAGAAAGTATGGCCCCCTTGTCACATAAAAGTTGCATTAAAGTGATTGTAAAGGCAGAGAGTTATTTTATCTTAATGCATTCTATGTGCAGCAGCTCCCCTCAGCCACCCTAATACTTACCTGAGAAGTCCACGAATGCCACGGCCGTTCCGGGACTCTCTCTCCTGATTGGCTGAGACACAGCAGCGGCATTGGCTCCCGCTGCTGTCAATCAAACGCAGTTAGCCAATCAGGAGAGAGAGTGGGCAAGGCCTAACCGCAGCTCCTTGTCTGAATGGATACACAGAACTATAGCTCAGCTCGGGTGCCCCCATAGCAAGCTGCTTGCTATTGGGACACTCAACAGGAGGGAGGGGCCAGGAGCACCAGCAAGGGACCTAAGAAGAGGAGGATCTGGGCTGCCCTGTGCAAAACCGCTGCACAGAGCTGGTAAGTATAACATGTACGTTATTTTTTTTTCCATAGAAAAAAAATCAAGACTTTGCAATCACTTTAATATATTTTAATCAGAACTTTGTTGATTATATGTTTCTATACATATGTGGAGGTGCATTAAGTACTTAAATGTTGCATTGTGAAAATTTAGAGGAAAACAATTCATTATTGTTTCTAAAAAAAAAAAAAAAAAAAATGTATTTCCAATAAAAACAATGGAAATACAAATGTGTTCATCCATATTTGCTACCAAATTTAATTTCTAGGACCCCCTCCCCCCCCAAAAAAACAATGTATAATACCTTGGGGCAGACTACAAACTTTAAAATGTATAATGTGCAGAACCAAGACATTGCCAAAAAACACACTTTGAAACTTAAGGGGATTTAGGGAGAAAAATACATAAGGCCTAGTTAGGTGGTTAAATTGTGCAAAATAAGTTGTCCATTTTTTATTAAACCCCTAAAATGATCAAAAGCTATCCCCATTACTCTCACTGTACTATTTTACCTAATAGAGTTTCTATTTTAATGACTAACTCTAATTTGATTTGACCCCATCTATCCTCTTCTGTGTCACCTGCTGATTAAAAAATATAACTGCTAAGAAAATTGTTGGTGTTTTAGAAGCTCCCTTATACCTGAATGGCTAAACTTTAGTCTGCAAAGCATTCTAAAGAATAACTGAATAAGGGGCAAACGGCTGCTTTCAAGGAGCTGCTGTGGGGTGCAGGCCTTCTTTTATTCTTTTTGTTAAAAATCTACTTGTATTAGTGTAATGCAACTACACCACAGTAATGTACCATTAAAGCACCTCTATTTTGCTAGTCATAAAGTATTGATATCTTAGTAAATAATACATGTTTGATATGAGGTCAGAACTTTAAAGTCAGCTTGTCACGGGAGATTTTTCATACTTGTTAATTTTTCTGTAATAATGCAAATGCTTTGACTCTTTTTTAAGCTGAATCTTATTTCTCCTTATTTTGCAGAACAAATTTCAGGGATTCGTCTTTGATGTGGTGACAAAGCAAGCCTTTGACATTATTATCATGGTTCTCATATGCCTTAACATGGTCACTATGATGGTGGAAACCGATGAGCAGAGTGAAGACATTGAAAACTTACTGTACAATATTAACCTGGCGTTTGTGGTCATTTTTTCTGGTGAATGTACACTAAAAATCCTGGCTCTTAGGTACTATTATTTCACCATTGGCTGGAATATCTTTGATTTTGTGGTGGTCATCCTTTCAGTTGTGGGTAAGTAGTCACACTATTCCATTTAGAAAGTGAGTTGATGCAAAAAATAATGTAAAGTTACCATACTTTTCAAAATGTGTAAGCTGGCCCAAACTCTGAAAAGTCAGTAGTATCATTTAAAACAACCCTTGATAAGTTTCCTTTAAAAGAAGTAAACCTTTGCTCACATCCTGATTTTGCAGCTACTTGACAATGTTTTCCACTAGATGGAGTATAAAGCATATTTTTTTTTCACAGAGTGCCTGTCAATTGCCTCTTTTAGGACAGCAACATACATTTTCAATCATCGGAATACTTTAAAAGCTTGTGATCTATGAAAGGAGAGGGGGCAGACTTCTGATCCTGATCCTGTTTCATTTAAAGGACCTGTAGTATGGCTTCTATGAATGGAGGAGGGGGGGCAGAAAGGGTGGACATAGTCAGGCACTCTTGAAGAGTGCCTGCCACAGCTCCCTCAGTTCTATTATCTCTCACAGCACCAGAAGATTATGAAAGTGGGGGTGGGTGGGGAAGTTTCTTCTAAACCATATAATGTGCAGAGATATCCTTCATACAGCTTCCATGCATGGTCACTCTATATTAAAATGAAGTCCTGCCTTAAATTATGAATTAACTACTCCAAATTGCTTTATTAATTGCTTCCTACCCAGGCCATTGCAAAATGACATTCGAGTGTGAACCCTATTGTTCATATGATGTCCTTCCGAGAACGTGAATTGCGTGGCCCTTCTCGGCGCAATAGGACTCGATCTGTCACCCGCTGTGTCCACCGAACATAGCTGATGACTGATCACTGCAGTGGTGCTCTGCCAGTGTTATGTGATTGCTATGACCAATCACAGTAGATCACATGATAATTATAAACAATGGATGGCTTCCTATCATACCATTCATTGTATACAATTGTGTTGCTAGCCGTGATTGGTCACAGTGATCACATACAGGATCAACCACTGCTATAAGCAATCATAGTATGTGAAAAAAGAAAAAAAATCCTGATCCACCATCCAGAGTGGTACAGTGTTACTATTGTAACACTGTATTGCTTTGGTCATACTGTGTAAAAAAAAATGTAAGAGAAAAGAAAAACATATTTAAATATATATTTTTTAAATGATTAAATTTTTTTTTCTTACATACTATCATCAGTCACTGTTGCTGATCACCGCCACACCAGTTATACGATGACGCTGTACTGCACTGGTGACAAAAAAAAATGTGAACAAAAAATTACAACTTCAAGAAATGCGCCATGCCTCTTATCAAATACCTCAGTCTGACCATCATTTGGGTGATATTTGTACTGTCCTAGCGTTTTAATGCTATATAATTGTATAAAATATTTTTGCAGACATTTATGGTAATATTGGTCACATGTTATGTTTGCTTTTAACAAGAATGGATTTAAAATTGTTCTAAAAGTTCTCTCATTCTGTTTTTTGCAGGTATTGTACTTTCTGATATTATAAAAAATTATTTTGTGTCTCCGACATTATTCAGAATAATTCGTTTGGCACGAATTGGACGTGTTCTGCGACTTATAAGAGGAGCCAAAGGAATAAGGACTCTCCTGTTTGCCTTAATGATGTCACTCCCAGCCTTGTTTAATATTGGTCTTTTGCTTTTCCTTGTAATGTTCATATATGCCATTTTTGGCATGTCAAACTTTGCCTACGTAAAGATGGAAAGTGGAATTGATGACATGTTCAATTTTCAAACATTTGGAAACAGCATGATTTGCCTCTTCCAAATCACAACATCAGCAGGATGGGATGGCCTTCTTAATCCAATATTAAATAGTAATAAACCTGACTGTGATCCAGACTTTCCCAATCCCGGAAGCTCTCCTGGGAACTGTGGAAATCCCCCTGTTGGGATTGTCTTTTTTGTTAGCTACATTATCATATCATTTCTTATTGTGGTTAATATGTACATAGCCATTATTCTGGAAAACTTCAGCGTGGCCACTGAAGAAAGTACAGAACCTCTAAGTGAAGATGACTTTGAAATGTTTTATGAAGTCTGGGAGAAGTTTGACCCAGAAGCAACACAGTTCATTGATTATTCAGTCTTGTCTAAATTTGCTGACTCGCTTGCTGAACCCTTACGCATACCCATACCAAATAAGATCAAACTGATAGCCATGGATCTTCCTATGGTTAGCGGAGACAGGATTCATTGCTTGGATATTTTGTTTGCCTTCACCAAAAGAGTTCTTGGAGAATCTGGGGAGATGGATACTCTAAAGATACAAATGGAAGAAAAATTTATGGCAGCCAATCCATCTAAAATTTCTTACGAACCCATCAGCAGCACCTTAAGACGCAAACAAGAAGAGGTGTCTGCCTGTATCATCCAAAGAGCCTTTAGGAGGCATTTGCTTTATCGTTCCATGAAACAAGCCTCATTCCTTTACCGTCACAGGTCCTGTGACGGAAACATTATTGAAGAAGAAGCACCTGAGAAGGAAGGCCTTATTGCCATAATGATGAATGAAAATTTTGGGCATCGTTTGGAGAAAGTAGAGTCTATTTCTTCTACGTCTTTTCCGCCTTCTTATGACAGTGTAACTAGGGACACAGGTGAAAACTTTGGGCTGGAACAAGAAGACTCTACAAAAAATGATGAGTCCACAGATTGTAAAATATGTGCAGACAGAGACAAAGAATCCTTTGTATAATATTTTTTTTTCTGAAACGCTATCAGATATTGTTTACAGAATGTTATGACGTACAAGTGCACAATAGTTCTGGCAGCCTTCATATTTGATTTATTTGTGAATATAATGAATTAACTTTTCAATTGAACTACTGGGAATGAATGCTTTATAATTTGTTGGCTCTGTCTCAGTCAACGTTGGCTTTACATTTTTACATCAAAAACTTATGCAGCCTACGAAGTACTACCAGTGGTGTGGTTATAAGTATGCTAATGTGTACAAGAGTAATGCAATGTATCTCTATACACAGACAAAACCCTGACTATATACATTCATTTATGGTCTTATACTAGTGTGTTTAGTAAAGGTTATATATGACCTTGCATCTAAATTAAATCCAAATATCACAAGCTGCTGTAGCAAAACTATATACACTTACTGTATATGTCATGAATGGTCTTTCATAAATTTATATTTGATATTTTTTTTACATAAAAAAAGTTCTTTCTTTCCAAAGGGAGAGCAGATGGTTGTTTAAAATCTGCATTTGAAACTCTCGAATGATATAATATTTAAAAAAAATCAAAAAAAGAATTATTGGAACTTGCTGCTGATAACTGTACAAAATATTTGAACTGTTATTACAAGCTGACATGTAATTGCTTGGCATGGGTAATGCAAATAAAGCTTTTTAAATGGGTTAATTAACGTGTACAAAATATTTAGCCATTTAAGTCTAAGGAAACTATCTCAAAGGAATTTTACACATTTTTGTTGTAGACCGAATATTAAAGAAACAAAGAAATTCTTTTTTTGACCAATAAAATATTTTTGTGATAGCCAACCACAGATTGCACATTTTGTTAAATGGGCTTGATCACTACCCTGTTTTATATCCAGAATTCTAATCCACAGATTACACGAAACGCTTGTCTAAAACCTCAATATTGGACGCCTTAATTCACCCACTGTATTATTATTTTTTTCTGTCTCTCAGGGAGTCCTCTGGTGACATCTTTGCACCTCAGTTCTTAGCTCTACCAACCTGTCAAGGCTATTACAAGGGTGCCCTACTCTTGCCGCTAAATTTTGAATATGTCTATTTAATTTACATTATGCAAGATGCTGCAGGATCAGGAAACTTCCTTACTTGACTTTGTAATGGCTAAGACTGGGGTTAGAGGCAGACGGTATGGAGGAGATATCTTTGTTAGTGTCCCCAGGGAATATCTGATGGCAGTGAAGTCAGCCCATCAGCACTCACCCATAACATTTAGAGCTGACTAACCTTTTCTTGTCACCCTAATACAAGACTCATATCATCCAAACACAGGAGTGAACCAATACTAGTCCAGTATGTGTTTTTATCATTCCTACCTATGTGTAGTGGTCAGCCCTTCATGCCAATCCTTATTTTCACCATATAGCCACATGTCTTCCTTCTGTTTATCATATTGTGTAATAAGACTTAAGACAGCATTATTCTGGTAAATGCACTTAAGGCTTTACATAAAAATTGCATTTCATGCATAATATAGTATAGGAGTTTACTGACAGTAGGGGAGATTTCATATTTTGCTTATCATGAGAGATATCAGTTGTTGCATTATAGAGTTTTCCCCTACACAAAACTGCACTTTATATAGGTGATTTGTCAGAAAATGTATAACTTTGATACAACTAACTGCTTAATAGATTCTTCAACATTTAAGTTTTTGCATGCCTTTGTGAAGTAAATCAGCATTTGGCAGCTTGAAAGAAACATTAGTATTATTGAGAATGGTGAAATCTCTTGTACTGACATGGCATGCTCGCTAAGCTCCAGAAGATTTTCCTGTGATGTCATATGTCAGGTTTTGTCAAAGCAGCAACACAGTCCAAACAGAACAACTGTTGCTGCTGACATAATATGGAGAATCAAAAACAGGGCCAAGTAGAAATGCTAATGTGCGAAAAAGAATTGTGTCCGGAAAATGTTAAATCCGTTCCCACAGACGGTCCCCTCTAGTCTTTCTATTGGAAAGCAGGTGACCATCTGAAACGCTAGCTCTTATAGTCGACCAGTCTTATTAAGACCTGCTTGTTGTTAGTTAAGGTACAGCCATAGGTATTTATTCAGTTCTATAAGCATGTATAGTAGAATCACCAAAAGCAACAAATTAATTTCAACATAACTTTTTTCAAATATGGATTGAAACTAAAACTAGAAATCAGTTTTCCTGTTAAATCCAGTGGGACTGGGTCAGTAAAGAATGATAGATTGTTCACTTTGTAAAGTCAATTAATTCAGTCCTTAATGTGTGTTCACTTCAATCATCCACTCATGTACAAGCCAAATACTTATTTTTTATTACCCTTACTGGTGCTTGGGTATCCATCAATCCCAGAGAATTGTGAGCTCTGTGCTATTGTAGAGCTTATATTTTTGACAAAGCAGAAAGAGTTTAACCACTTTTTAAAGGACTGCTATAAAGCTAAGCATGGTCGGTCAGAGGTTCATTAGTGGAAGATCCTTCTGCTGTGGATCAAGCCCACCTAAAATGTAAAAAAAAAATGTTTTGAATGGCGTTTGACATTATACCACCTTTCATAGGGTTAAATAGATAAATTTGCATTTATTATCATATAATGCTCCATCCATTGATTTGGTTAGGCGATATTCGTAAACTGGCTATAGCAGGGCAAAAAATAACTTTTGTCTTCTTAAACAGCAAATTTCAATAATGCCTTAGACAAGAAGATGTACATTTATAACTTTTTTTTTAATGTGGGTATTTTAAGAAATTAGAGTTATACTCAATCTACACTTATAATGTTAGTTTTTTAAAAACTGCATGAGAATTTTACTTTACTTGTTACGGCAATCCTTGAGTGTGGTTCTTCAATTTGCTGTTGAATAATGGTAATTCAGCACCAAGACTATAAAGCCACAATGCTTGTTAATGTTCTGTTTATAATCCTGTATCAGGTATTATGTGTATCATATCTGTTTTATACCTTTTATTTCACACAACAAGCTTGACTTATTGAATATAACATTACAGAGTAACCCATAATGGCTAGCAGAGATGCATGATTTCTCAGAATATTGACTATTGGTTCGGTCAATGTATGACAGGAAAGGAAAGAAGGCAAAAGTGGGAGTGTTTTCCATAGCAAACAATTAGATTCAAGTAGTTTTTTAATAGTTTCCAGAAATTTAAAGCCCAACTTTAATTTAGTTTTTTTAGATCCCACAAATTGTAAAAATAAAATGCAGTATATGTCTCTTCCCTGTAGACTAACTCACTTTGTGATCCAGCAATGATCAGTTTACTTCCTGTGAAATCAGGAGCCATGCCATGGTACCCCGCACTCACAATTCAATCATGCAGAGAACTGTACTAACATGATTACATTAGCTCTTTACATCATCGAGAACTGTCTAGCACTGGAGGAGAGGAAGAGGATGCTGTGTACTTTTTGAACTACAACAAGACTTCAGAAAAAGGATAAGTATAAAAAGTACATGTGGGGGGGGGGGGCAATCTAGGGAAGGGGGGACTGGGGGGGTTGTTTTGCTTTAAGTATTTTGTAAATTAGTTGGTGGGGACCCATAAACAGTCAGTTTGATCTGTCAGAAAAAATAAGCAACAACTTTGTATTTTACCAGATTGATTATAATGTGAATTCATTGTTTAGGTAGGTGCTATGCATTGTTAGTACACTTTGCCAATGGGAAAGATCAGGTCAGACAACACATGGATCAGCTTAATAGGTGTAATCAAAATGGAGGCAGGAAAAGCTATTTCTTGGCTCTGGAATGGCAATGAGTCGGAGCATCTGGTTGGTCGCTGTTGGTATCTCCTCCACATTTTTTTTCTCCATGGTTTAAACACAAGACTTATCTTATACATGTGTGAAGGATCCATGCCTTGCTTATTTTGGTGTGCCATGTGTCTAGTGCACCAATGTTTAAATTGCTATGCCAGAAAATTCATGGAAAGTTTTTTTTTTTAAGGAGGCAATACAATTGATTTCCAGTACCAAAATTGCCAATTATAGTTGTATATGGTTTACCTGTGTGTAACATTTTAATGTCTATATATTCTTTTGCTCAAAATAAATGTCAAAAGCATCAGTTAATATTGATTTTACTGACAGTGTGTGCAACACTTCCATTGCTCTTACTGTAAGAATTCATGTCTATGTTGCACATGAAAATTTACTTCTACTCAAAAGTGATGTCCACCTATCACCTATACAGCACATGTAATAAAAAGTTCCCATGAGAACTTCTTGTATTGACCTTGAATATACTTGAATAAAATTATCATTCTTTGTAACTTGGCATTTTTTCTGTTTCATATCTACTTTAATTATCTGCTATTTGAAATGTTTTTATAGATTTTTTAATTCTTAAATTATACACACAGTGCTGCTCGGTCCTGCCCCCAGCTCCCTCGTCACAGAATTTGATTGAAAGCACCAGGATCCAATCCCGTGCATGCACGTGGGAGCCCTCGGGTTCCAGCAAGAAGCTCTGAAGATCCGGCACAGTATGCTGGACCTTCAGAGTGCATACGTCGCTGACGTCAGCGGCTCCATGAAGGGTGAATATCTCCTAAATGGTGCACGGTTAGGAGATATCATTTTACCCACAGAAAAGCTTTATTATACGCTTACCTGTAGGTAAAAATAACAAAGCAGGGTTTACAACTGCTTTAACATAAACATCTATTGTATCAATTGTATTCCACACAGGTTCAACTGGCAATAATCCCACTTCAAAAAACAAGATTTGATGAACATGAACACATGACTGGTGTTTGAAGGATTTCACGTAAACAACAAGAATCAAGCAAATATTAATAGCTTTTACAGTCTATACAGAAGGTAGTTCTTATGGCACATGGAACTTTGTAACTGTCAATGAGTAAGAAAATCACAGAAAACTGGATGTATTAGCTACAGGATCTAAAGGTCCATTGAGGTAGTTTCAGTATGAAATTATGGCAGATGCATCAGGAAACACATGTATAGTGAAAAGTTCTAT
This sequence comes from Rana temporaria, assembly GCF_905171775.1. Lineage (NCBI taxonomy): Eukaryota > Metazoa > Chordata > Amphibia > Anura > Ranidae > Rana > Rana temporaria. The sequence continues at coordinate 81,522,090 of NC_053493.1, read as the reverse complement.
CTCTTAAACAGCTCAACAAAAATCAATTAACTGATACATATCAGTAATGTATAATTATCTCTCAAAATAGAGCATGAGGAATGCTGTTAGGTGGTCATACAAAAAGTACAGTAGCAACACCCAAGTTAACTACTGGTGTAAATTCATAAATCTTACAATATTGTACACCATAATCAGTGGCAAAATAGCTGAATAAAAATATAGCTATATAAGAGAAAAGGAAAGCATTCCTAGTAGATATATCTAATTAGTACACCCACTCATTCCTGGTCCTTCCTGGTAGTAAGCCATATGTGGGAGCTGCAAACTTGGCATGGGCATTAATATGCTGAAAATAGAGGTACATCACCCCATTTAGTTCCTTAGGGTAATGAGACTGCATGAAAAGTTAATCCATCAAAAAAATCTAAATCTTTGAGCCTGAGGGGCATCCAAGAGGGTGGTTAATCTATAGTAATGGCTGTGTCTGTTTCAGTCTTAACAAAACAGCACAAAGCACTTCAGTTCACTTCCAAGTTTAAAATTGGCTCCCTTTCTGTGCCTGCGCAGTCTCCCCCCAGTATTCTGTTTTGAGCATGTACATGCCATTTTGTCATATGATCCATGCTCCTTCAATTGCTTTTTGTCTCCCTGCATCCACAGACCACAGCACGGAGTGATCTCTGGAGGAACTACGGGCCCTCTAACAAGGGTGACTGGGTACACAGGTGCAAATTCCTACTGCAGTATCTGTCGTGTGTACCCTTAAAAAGGATTGGACTTACATAGCAGATCAAAAACACAGGGAGACTAGGGACCTGCCAGGTCTAGTTCTGCTAGCAGTTTAGAGGGGGGGCTTCTTAGCCCCCCTTGGAGATTCTGACATGGTCAGTCTGGACTGTTGCCCCCTTACTAGATCTTTCTCTGCCTCAGCATCCTTCTCTGCCTCTTCAGAAGCACCCTCTTTTTATTATTTATCCAGAAAGGAATTTGCTGTAACCATGTCTGTGTTCATTGTAAAATTGTCTGACCTTTTAGACACTACAAACTGCAGGGTCAGTAAGCAAGCCCCTTCATTTCCCTCTGATCCTTCTCTGACTGCCCTCAAACTCACACTGATGAGGAAGAGGAGGATGGTGCTGCAATGAGTTCTGAGAACTTTTCACAAGAAGAGGACCCATTGTCAGGTATTCCCTCAAAACTCAAGGATTTCTATTATTGCTATCCTTTGCAGATGCAGTATGGGTGTGTTTAAAACTAGAGCTACTTGCCTAAGGTCACTCGTATGGCTTCCCTAAATGGACTCTGACCTGTAAAATCTTTTCATTTACACTGGCTGCTTCAGCCTGTGTTTTATGGTGACTGGCCTTTTCCTGATAAGGTGTTTACCCCTTCCAAACATTTTTCTCAGCAATATCCTGTTGAGGAGGGGCTCTTAAAGAAGTGAACTGTTCCAGCTATAGACTCAAGAGCGTATTCTTGCCTTAACAAAACCTTGACGGTTCCTGTTGGGAATGTTCTTGCTTGCTCTATCAGGTCCATTGCAAAAATTCAGTGGGATGAATCCTAGCTTTTTTTCCGGTCAGGCCTGGATCAGTATTTTGCATTGAGTTCTATCAGTAGTCATATTCTGGCCTTAACCACACTTTTTTAGAGACTGCTTACCCAACTCTCCTTAGTCAAGGCCCTAGTACAGGGTATTACTTACATTGTTCCTCCTGTACGTTCCCTGTTGCAGCTGTGGGATCTCAATATTTTCTGCTCGGAGTTTAAAGACCAATCTATGAGCCCATTAGGGGTATCCCTCTGACTTTCCTTACTCAAGGTTTTCTTTCTCGTCACCATCACATCTGTGAGACAAGTCTCTGAGTTGAAAGCCTTGACCTGTAAAGATTCCTTTGCCGGTATTGCACTTGGATAAGGTTCTTTTGAGGCCCAGTGCCTTATTTCTTATCATGGTGGTTTCGGTTTTCCACCTTAACCAGGACATTGGCTTACGTGATTTGTGTCCTGAACTTAGGCATTATAGGGAGGTCTCTCTCCATTGTTTGGATGTGGGGCAAGCTGTTCACATCTACCTTTAGTCACCTTGTTGGGGCCTGTTCGTCTTTATTTGCTCTGTTGCCCACCTCTCAGTTGGACTGATTTGAGATGCCCCATTGGAGGCTGAATTTACATCCTGTGTCTTGTGATGACCAGTCAAGAGAATAGTATTTTTGTCTTAAATGTCAAATTATTTTCTTGGGGCACCTGCTGTATTTGTGATCCACTGCTGTTATTTCTTGCTACAAAACTGAAGGTGTGCTGGGATTGTGAGTGGTGGTTTAGCTGGGCCCTCCTTACAGCTTTGCTTTGCCAGTGTTCAAGTTACCCAAAGGTGGCTTCCTAACCCATTGGTGACTGAAATACAAGTCTGTACCCTGTGATGTGCTTTAAAAAGGAATTTTAAAGGTAAGATCATTTTGTTATCTCACAGCGGCCTCCCCACCAATCTTCTTCTTCTTCTGCTGTTGCTCCTCATCTCGTATATATAGCCAACAACTTTGAGGTTGATTTTCTAAAGTAAGTATGTTTACATTGTACTTAGTACAATGACATTTCATTGCCAGTTTTGTTTAAAAAAAATATCCTGATGATACAAAAAAAAAAAAAACAAGTTCACATTTGCAATTAAATGTTTATGGTCCTCATTCAAAATGGTTTAATCCCATTCCAAGTCTCAATAGTATTTTATTAAGTATAATCTAAATCTTGATATAGTATTCATCAATCATAGCAGAAAGCAATAAATAACCAGAACAAACACCAAACTGGGAGTGGAGCTGGCTCTCAATTCATCATACGCTGTACTGTCAAAAGTATTGGGACACCTGCCTTTACATGCACATGTACTTTAATGGCATCCCAGTCTTAGTTCGTAGGGTTCAATATTAAGTTGGCCAACTCTTTGCAGCTATAACAGCGTTAACTCTTTGGGGAAGGCTGTCCACAAGGTTTAGTTTTTTTTTTGACCATTCTTCTAGAAGCACATTTGTGAGGTCAGGCACTGATGTAGATGAGAAGGCCTGGTTCGCAATCTCCTCTCTAATTAATCACAAAGGTGTTCTATCGGGTTGTGGTCAGGACTCTGCAGGCCCGTCAAGTTCTTCCATCCCAAACTCGCTCATCCATGTCTTTATGTACTTTGCTTTGTGCACTGGTCCAAATCATTTGGTGTGGGGTTATTTTTCAGGGGTTGGGCTTGGCCCCTTAGTTTCAGTGAAGGGAACTCTTGAGGTGTCAGCATACCAAGACATTTTGGACAATTTCATGCTCCCAACTTTGTGGGAACAGTTTGGGGTTGGCCCCTTGCAGCATGACTGTGCACTAGTACACAAAGCAAGGTCCATAAAGACATGGATGAGCGAGTTTGGGGTGGAGGAACTTGACTGGCCTGCACAAAGTTCTGACCTCAACCTGATAAAACATCTTTGGGATGAATTAGAGTGGAGACTGCGAGCAAAGCATTCTGGTTCAACATCAGTGCCTGACCTCACAAATGTGCGTTTGGAAGAATGGTCAAAATTTCCCATAGACACACTCCTAAACTTTGTGGACAGCATTTCCAGAACAGTTCAAGCTATAGCTGCAAAGGGTGGGCCAACTCAATATTAAACCCTACAGATTAGGACTGGGATGCCATTAACCACTTAAGGACCTCCTCCTGCACATATACGTCGGCAGAATGGCACAAGCACGTACCTGTACGTCCTCTTTAGGTGTCCAGCGGTGGGACCCGGTCTGAAGCTCCGTGACCGCGGCCGCGGGACCCGCGGACTCGATCGTCGCCGGAGTCCCACGATCAGTCCCCGGAGCTGAAGAACGGGAAGAGCTGTGTTTAAAAACAGCTTCCCCGTTCTTCACTGCGGCGCTGTCATTGATTGTCTGTTCCCTGATATAGGGAAAGGCGATCAATGACATCACACGTCCAGCCCCGCCCCCCTACAGTTATAAACACATAGGAGGTCACACTTAACCCCTTCAGTGCCCCCTATTGGTTAATTCCCAACCTGCAATTGTCATTTTCACAGTAAACAATGCATTTTTATAGCATCTTTTGCTGTGAAAATGACAATGGTCCCAAAAATGTGTCAAAATTGTCCGATGTACCCACCATAATGCCGCAGTCACGAAAAAAAATCGCTGATCGCCGCCATTAGTAATAAAAAAAATAACAAAAAAATGCAATAAAACTATCCCCTATTTTGTAAACGCTATAAATTTTGCGCAAACCAATCGATAAATGCTTATTGCGATTTTTTTACCAAAAATATGTACAAGAATACGTATCGGCCTAATCTGAGAAAAAAATATGTTTTTTTATATCTTTTTTGGGGGTATTTATTATAGCAAAAAGTAAAAAATATATATATTTTTTTCAAAATTGACGCTCTATTTTTGTTTATAGAGCCAAAAATAAAAACCGCAGAGGTGATCAAATACCACCAAAAGAAAGCTCTATTTGTGGGAAAAAAAGGACGCCAATTTTGTTTGGGAGCCGCATCGCATGACCGTGCAATTGTCAGTTAAAGCGACGCAGTGCCGAATCGCAAAAACTGGCCAGGTCCTTTACCTGCGTAATGGTCCGGGTCTTAAGTGGTTAAAGTTCATGTGCGTGTAAAGGCAGGTGTTCCAATACTTTTGACAATATAGTGTATTTAATAAGATAGTATCGGTTAAAAAAAAGCCAAATTGTTTTAAATTTAACCAATGGATTTCTAACCGATGGGAAAAAAACGATCGTTAGTAGGCACAGCCATCGGTTAAAATCCATGCATGCTCAGAATCAAGTCGACGCATGCTTGGAAGCATTGAACTTCGTTTTTTTCAGCACGTTGTTGTGTTTTATGTCACCGCGTTCTGACACGATAATTTTTTTAACCGATGGTGTATAGGCACGACTGACCATCAGTCAGCTTCATCGGTTAACCGGTGAAAACGGTCCATCGGTCTGTTCTCATTGGATGGACCGATCGTGTGTACACGGCATTACTGTTTACACTGTGATCAGCTGTGATTGGACACAGCTGATCACATGGTAAAGAGCCTACGTCAGAGATTCTTTACCGGGATCGGAGATGCAGTGTCAGACTGACACATCACACCACAGATTGCCACGCTGTACGCCCCCGCTGATGCGTGCTCAGAGCTTATCCTGCTGAACTTCATATGACGTCCTATCAGAATAACTTAACCACTTTGTGCACGTAATTTTGCTATATGGCGGGCGGGAAGAATTTAATCTTCTTTCTGCAGAAATAAATTTTATTCTTAAAATGTGTAATGATTGATCTGCATATGACATAAGTTAAAGTGTTGCTAAGACAAAACATGCATTTACTATATCCGGTCTCCCACAGTACACAGTAAATGGAAATGCAATTATTTTAGTAAATATAAACTCCTAAATACCTTTTCTCATCCGCAGTATATAGCAGTCTTGTGATTTCTATCCATGTCTGGTTAAAGCTTGTAGGAGGAGTTTTCATTCTACTCTGACTGTACTATAAGGGTGCAGGGCCCCTGACCCTCTGCCTGGACAGTGATGATTGGCCCAGTGCTGATTACATGCACCCTCCAAAAAAAAGAAAAAAAAAAACACTCTAGCAATATTCACCAAACTGAACATGTGACTCCAATGGCTCTGTGCTATCATCAGCAGGTGTATTGGACAGCAAAAGAAGGGTAGGATCCGAGAAGAAGGATAAAACAGCATTGTTATACAATGCAGAAGATTAACACACTAGGTTTAACAGTGCGAATAAAAAACATGCCTTACAACATATACAAACTGATTTTAGTGTTGTGGGTTTAGTAACACTTGCCAGTTCACACCATAGAAACGCAATCCAGATGCGTTCCAGATGCTTTTCTGCATGCACATTTTTGACACATTTTTGATGCGTTCCAATGCGTTTGTGCATTTTCCCCCTCTTTTTTCTTAACCTTAAATAAGGACATGTGTGTTTCGGTGAGTTTCAGTGCGTCCAGTGCAGGAAAAATGCAGCATGTTCTACTTTTTTTTCTGGAACTGCAAACACTGCTGTGAACTATGCCATTAAAAACTATATAACATACTTTCCATGCCTTTTCGCTGCAGAACAAAAACCGCACTGGACTGCATGTAGTGTGAACTGGCCCAAGAAGTCCCCTGAGGATCTGGTCTGGAGGCTCATAGAATCTGACTGGTACTGCAGGGAAGCATTCAAGTACAAGGGGGACAATGAGTAAAGGCGAGAGAGAGAGAGAGAGAGAGAGAGAGAGAGATCCTAGTGCCGGTCCTTGTTAATCCTTAGGCTTTGTACACACGACCGAACATGTCCGCTGAAACTGGTCCGCGGACCAGTTTCCGCGGACATGTTCGGTCATGTGTAGGGCCGACCGGACAATTTTCCGGCCTAGCGGACAGGTTTCCAGCGGACAAAAGTTTCTTAGCATGCTAAGAAACTTGTCCGCTGGAAGCATGTCCGTCGGACATGTCCGATGGTCAGTACGACTCATCGGACATGTCCGCTGGCCCGAGAACCCGCGCATGGCGTCAAAGTGATTCGACGCATGCGTGGAAGCATTGAACTTCCGGGTTTGCGGACGTGGTGGCGTCAACGTCACCGCGCTGTCTGTCCGCCGGGATTTTGGTTTGAGGGTGTGTACAACCATCAGACCAAAATCTCCGAGCGGACATGTCCGATGAAAACGGTCCGCGGACCGTTTTCATCGGACATGTTCGCTCGTCTGTACAAGGCCTTAGAGAGACCATTCCAGATTTGCTGGCTTAGGTCTGCTCATGCATTGGTGTTTCCTGAGATGTATGTTCAACTACCACTAGTTACAAGAGCAGTTACACCCATGTTATAGAAAGAGAGTATCCCAAGGCTTTAACCCCATACTTTAACCAAGTTCAACCAGCATTAAATAATAAAAATAAAGAAGACATTCACTGCCTTTTTATTGAGTTGTGAGATTGTGGTGCTGTGTGCCTGGCTGCCATGTACCTTATAGGGAATAGAACCTGGGACAAAACTACCAGCCGGTCATGGATACTCACATGCAATTGCCATATTAACTGCTTAAACTCTCAGCTGATTGGAGGTGTTCTTCTATAACATAGATGTTAACAAGTGATTGCTCTATAGAAACATTTTGCATCCTCAGCAGCAAACATAACTATGTTCCTTGTTATCTTTTCTAAATCACAATTTGACGGATGCTCCTAGAAAAGCCTTAACCTTAAGTATTTTCTTCCATTATATATGAGCTTGTTTTGCGCTGTGAAATTTAAGCTTAATAGCATTAGAAAAAAATATCAGCTAGAAAATTTTTGTGAAAAATAAAAGAGCTTTGTAAACAGAATGATTAGTGAGTGTTGTTAAAAGCTTGGTAACGTGGGCGGAACAGAATGTGTGAATAGATTGCGTTCCTATATTGGCCATTATTCTTGCGTGTTGCTTGGTGTGTACTTCAATGCAGCTATTTCAATGAACACTCCAGGTGTTTGGTTAAATAGAAACAGTACCTTTTCTTCTTTTTTTTTTGCACTATTGTGACTACACATAGCTGTCATGTAGAAATGCTGTATGTTAAGCAAAGAACAGTTCTAGTTGTAAAATCTGATAAATACTTCAGAGTTCTCAAAATGCTCTCAGTCCAGTTATAACACCTGACAGTATAGCATATATTATTCTGGTCAAATTATCAGCCAGATGAAAAGCAAGATTAACACAATTGTCTCCCTCCAATGCAATTATGTGACTGGCCACAACATCAGAGCATCCTCAGTGCAGTGATGAGAGTACAAAAACATAATATATTGCAGCCATAGGTATGCGCAGCCTGTTGCATTAAGGTGTGCACCTGAAAGCTCAAAAACACTGTACCAATCTCTCACTGTGTTCATTCAGAAAGGGAAGTGGCTGGTACATGACAAAAAAAACACAGAAATTTGCTCAGTTTCAGAATTGTCGCTGTCATTACTTTCAGTGTTTGATGGCGAATTTCCCCACAAATCGCTATCGCTCAATTCTGCAAGTGATTCTAATTAATTATCGCTGTTTTCTAGCTGGTCTAAAACCACTTTCGATGTAAACGGACACTTTTTGGTTGCTATGGACAATCTCCAGTTTCCAAGCAGAAAGAACAGTATATATAATATAAAACTACATGCAGGCAGGGATGGGACTACAGGGAGTTTCCCGGTGGGCCGATGGCTCAGTGGGCCGGCTTCAGTGACAGCAGACCGCCGCCCCCCTCCGCTCCTCTGTCTCTACCTCCCCGCAGAGCTCACCTGGGGGGAACAGAGAATCAGGGGGAGGACCAGAGGAGCAGGGGGGGGACAGAGGAGCATGGGGGAGGGGACAGACAGCTGATTCGACAGCTATGGCCTGGGAGTTTCTCACTTCTGCCTAATCTTGTCCCATAAGGGGGGCACCGAACTGATTCTTTCCCCTTGGCTGAAATAATGTGTAGCTTCCCCACTGGTACTGCCTATAAGAGTAACCGTTCTACTCTAATATAGTTGAACGGCTAGTGGCTAATGAAGGGGAGAGGTGGCTTGGGTGGCCGGGGGGGTGCGGGAGTTGTCCGGCCGCCATAGGAGAGACATGTCAAAATGGGCCAGTCTGGATGAAGTCCAGGGCCAAATTTTTGTCCCAGTCCAGCCCTGCATGCAGGTCACTGGAAAAAAACACTAGGGACAAAGGGGATGTGTAATTATTTTATACAGTACTGTAATCTGTAAGAATACAGTGTATTGTATGTATACTGTGTTTATCACTTTTTGAATTTGGCCCTAAGCTCAGGGAATGAAGCTTGGCACTGTGAATCGAGCGAGACACGGCGGCTCGCAGACCCAGCAGGGAGACATCGCAGGATCCAGGGGACAAGGTAAGTACGCTGTACATGGATCCTGCGATGCGATCCCAAGTGTGGCTCAGGGTTATCGCTTTTGGTACTGAAAATTCCCACCGAGCCACACTCTGGAATTCCGCTCAGGAGGTTAAAAAAAAGAAAATCATATAGGTACAGTGTTGCATGACTGAGTACTTGTCATCCAAAATGTGAGAGCACCGAAAGCTGAAAATTGGTCTGGTTAGGAAAGGGGTTAAAGTGTCCAGTGGGTAAGTGGTTAATGCATAGAATGCATTAAGCTTGAGTGCTTATAAGCCCTATATATATATTACACCCACACATACATACACACACATACTGTGTGTGCATATATTTTAATAATAAAATAATCAAATGTCCAACACTATATGGGGTAAATTGGCTTCCTGCTATACCTGCACCCCCAGGTTTTGGGGTCTATGTTGTGATGCAGCTGTTTACTGACTGATCACAGTACATATTTGTATACTAGTGTGTGAGGTATTGTTATAACTGTATAAAGAACTTCTGATCTAAAACTAGCCTATACACAAGTGTCTGACAATTTGTAGATTTCTTCAATGCTTTCCTGATAAAGAAGGCTATGGTTATTCTATGAAACGCGTTGAGAATTAACCTTACTCCGCTGCACTATCAACATCTATACAGGAATATGTATGTATGTTCTTATGCAACAAAATGAAGAACGTTTACTGTCATAGCTGATCAGTTGGAGTAGGGGGATAAAATATAGAGGTTGTGAGCTGACACAGGTATTATGCTAGTGGTGTTTTTTTATTAAATAATTGTTTACATATGGACTGCTTTTAATTGATTTAAAAAAAATGGGAGTATGGTACAATAAAGGTTACTATCTTATACAGTACATATTTTATGCTTTACATTTTGCGGATGTGGTACTCTGGCCAGCCGAAAATTTACCTTACCACATCATGCACACTGGACATTATAAAATTGTCACATTTTGCAGGGTTTTCAGCCTTTGCATTTTTTACCAAAACTAAACCATCACAAAAGGTTATGGCTCAAAAATGCTCATAAATGACAAATAGTTTAAAAGTTTTTCATAATTTTTTATCTTTTTCCACCGAAAAAAACTCCTTTTCAAATCCACTAGTTCTGGGGTTTTTTTCCCAGCCAGAAAACACCCATGCCAAAAAAATGATAAAAGCATATGTATGCATGGGCACATAGGATAACTTGCTGGGGAGTTTAGTGGCGGCAGAAAAAAATGCCTAAAGCCAAAAACAGCAGCTGTAAAAATGTCCAGTGTGCATGAGGCTTAAATATTACAGGTTGTAGATAATGGAGACTGAAGAGGGGTGTTACTGAAGTGAAGATTTCAGGAAGAACCTCAGCACTGTGTAAGAAGAGGACCAGTCTGTGTGGGGCAGGATTCTGATAGCATTAAGCACTATTAGCTAGATTCATAAAGAGTTACGCCGTCATCTAAGCCGTCGTACATTTAAGTGTATGCTCAAACTGAGATACACTTAAACCTGCGCCGTCGTATCTTAGCTGTCTAGGTCCGCCGGCCGCTAGGGGCGTGAACGCTGATTTACGCCTAGAATGCGTAAATCAGCGAGATACGCCGATTCACGAACGTACGCTTGCCTGACGCAGTAAAGATACGCCGTTTACGCAAGGCGTTTTCCGGCGTAAAGTTAGTCGAACAAATAGCTGGCCTAGTCAATGTTAAGTATGGCCGTCGTTCCCACGTCGAAATTTGAAAATTTTACGTCGTTTGAGTTAAGTCCTCCGTGAATGGGGCTGGACGTAATTTACGTTCACGTCGAAACCAATACGTCCCTGCGGCGTACTTTGGAGCAATGCACACTGGGATATGTCCATGGACGGCGCATGCGCCGTTCGTAAAAAGCGTCAATCACGTCGGGTCACGAGTAATTTACATAAAACACGCCCCCCTCATCCTCATTTGAATTAGGCGCGATTACGCCGGCCCATTCACGCTACGCCGCCGTAACTTAGGAGGCAAGTGCTTTGTGAATACAGCACTTGCCTCTCTGACTTACGGCAGCGTAGCGTAAATACGATACGCTACGCCGCCTCAAAGATGCACACATCTACCTGAATCTAGCTATATGTGCGGAGCTGTTAATGTGCCTGCTCTGCAGCTGCCTACGTTTCTTTCCACAAAGCTGGCTGTAGCTCAAGACTTGACATACGGATTAGATTAAAGTCTGCAGTTTTATAGTACAGCACTTCTGACATTTAACTCTACTGAAACAAGATTCTCTTCTTTTTAGTAAAATTGTAAATAACGTATTTCTTTGCAGTCACATAGGCTGAAAGATGGGATTTGCAGCCCCGCTGTGTAACTATTGCTTCTCACTTTTGTAGAACTGCAAATTTCAGTTTCTCAGTCTCCTGCTAATATATTTGCAACTGTACAAATAGTGTACAACTTGAGAGCCTCTAGGAGCTTGGTTTAGGGATTTAATGTTAAATATCAGAATGCTGGGTCTCTGACAAGTCTCTGACAAACAGTAGTTATGTATTTAATGTATGTCAGACCCAGCTGATCAGAAAAAAAATGTAAAAGCAAACGTACAAGGGGTACTCTACTAGCAAGCAAGCAGCAACATTGCAGATTCCCCTTGGTTTATAGAGTGCTCTGATGGCAAAGGGTGCATGACCCCTCTATATCACATCCTCCCATAATTTACCTGTTGTATCATTTCCCTCACATATAAAAATGTTTCCCTAAGAAATATCTGGGGGAATGTTGCTATTTTTGCAATTTATTGCAGAAAGATTTATCTTGCCAGTTGAGTGGAATGCTATGTAGCTGATCACCAGTACAGCCTATCAATACTGAATGCTTTAAACCCACACTGACCATTGGCTGCATGTCCCTTAGACCATGCCTTTATATTTACCTTAGACCCCTTATTCCGCTGAGATATTCCCAAAAAATTAAATGCATCTGGTCTGATATAACATAGAAAAACACAGAAGGTGTCTCCCATAAATATTTGGGAAGCGTGTTATCAGGGGTAAACTAATAAAGATTTGGGCCAGAAGCAAAAAAGAAAGGTTAGAGAAACTTTCAAACTTAATATCTCTAATAAAATCCCTAAAAGCTATCCATAAACAATTGTTGGCAGTGACAAAGACAGTAGAACTTCATTCATTGTGAGATCAGGTCAATATCCTACTCTTAAGCCCCATACACACTATCAGTTTTCCTGCTGGTTTTCTCTTCAGGTTTACCAAAACCATGTAGTACAAGGACCTACCTGATTGCATTCAAATTGAAACGCTTAAGGTTTGACCTCATATTAGATGGTTTTGGTAAACCTGAAGAGAAAACCATCAGGGAAACTGATAGGCCCCGTACACACGGCCGAGGAACTCGACGTGCCAAGCACATCGAGTTCCTCGTCGAGTTCCTTGTTGAACTTGTCGAGAAGCTCGACAGGCTTGCTTTGCGTACACACGTAACAGACCAAAATTTGGTCGTTCTCCAGCGCGGTGACGCTGACCACGTATGACGCGACTATAAAGGGGAGGTTTGATTTTGTTGGCGCCACCCTTGGGGCTCCTTTTGCTGATTCCGTGTTTACGCGTGTTAGTAAAAGTTTGGTGAGTGACGATTCGTGCTTTTCAGTCTTTGTGCTTTCAGATTGATCTCTGCCGTTCAGTTTGTGCTTGTGGGGGTCGTACCTAGGCAATCGGGACGTGCGGTCAGGTCGTATTGTTTTACATTGCGGTCCTGTCCCCGCGTTTTTCATTGTCAGGGTCGTTCTTCATAGGTCTTGCTGTTCTTCACTGCGGTCTGTTTAGTGCAATTCTGATTGCCTTGTAGCCATGTTGCAGGCACCTAGTCGTCGCCGACTTCGTGCTAAGCATCTTCTGTGTGTAGGTCTGTTTGTTTATGACCTAGACGATGAGGAGTTCATGAACAGGAGGAGGACGCGTTCATGGACCAAGAATTGGTTGCTCCGTAGGAACCAATTCTCTCACATGCCTTTGCTGCGGGAGCTTCAGGAAAATAATCCTGTTGATTACAGGAATTTCCTGAGGATGTCTGATCCCGTCTTTCAGCACCTGTTGGCTTTGGTGTCCCCCTATATTACCAGGCAGGACACCGTTATGCGGGAAGCCATCAGTGCTGAGCAGAGGCTAGTTGCCACCCTCCGTTATCTGGCAACTGGGAGAAGCCTTCAGGACTTAAAGTTCTCAACGGGCATCTCCCCCCAGGCTCTGGGCCTCATCATTCCTGACACCTGCTCTGCCATCATCCAGGTTCTGCAGGAGGAATATATGAGGGTAAGTTTTCTCCTTTAATATCCCATTTTATGTCTATAATGTATGCTAATGTCTTGTAGTTATCTCCTCCTTCCCTAATTACCCTGTCTGGAATATGCTGTGAATGTCCCCTTTGCCCCCATGCATGCTGTAAACTTTATTGATGCCCCTTTTTTGGCCTACATGCATATTTCCCATCACTTACCTCCCCAGCATGCTATCCTGGGCCCCAACCTACCTAGTCTAGTCACTTCCCAATGTATTGTGTTATATCCATTGTAATGTCCCCCCCCTCCCCTCCAAAATGTGTTGTAAAGTCTATGTTCACCAATATTCAATAATTTTTATTTTTGATTTTTGGACTCCCAAACTCATCTAGCCCTCCCCTCCCAAATGTGTTGTAAAGTCTATGTTCACCAATATTCCTTAATTTTTATTTTTGATTTTTGGACTCCCAAACTCATCTAGCCCTCCCCTCCCAAATGTGTTGTAAAGTCTATGTTCACCAATATTCAATAAGATTTATTTTTGATTTTTGGACTCCCAAACTCATCTAGCCCTCCCCTCCCAAATGTGTTGTAAAGTCTATGTTCACCAATAATCCTAATTATATTATTTTTGTACTCCCAAACTCATCTAGCCCTCCCCCAAACTTGGGCACTGGCCCATCAGAGGGGGTGTTTAATGTGCTAATTGTCTAAATATATTTAGATATAATATGCTAGTTCCCAGAAATGTTATAATGCTTATAATGTCTTTGTCTAATCTGCTTGCAAGGTTATGTGGCTAATTTTTGCATTTTTTCTTCCCCAGCTTCCGTCCACACCACAGGAGTGGCAGTCTGTGGCTTTGGACTTCCAGACCCGTTGGAACTTCCCTAACTGCGGGGGAGCCATCGACGGGAAGCACGTCCGCATCGTGCCTCCACCCCGTTCGGGATCCCAGTTCTTTAACTATAAGGGGTTCAACAGTATTGTGCTGATGGCGGTGGTGTCAGCACAGTACGAATTCCTTTTTGTGGATGTCGGGATGAACGGACGGATATCGGATGGGGGAGCCTTCAGGCAGATGGAGTTTGCGCTTCGCCTTCAGGATGATGATCTGTCATTGCCACCGGATGACCAGAATGTAGAAGGCCTGCCATTTGTTTTCCTGGCTGATGAAGCGTTTGCCCTGGGACCCCATCTTATGAGGCCATACCCTCAGCGCACCCTCACCCCAGAGAGGAGTGTCTTTAATTTCCGGCTGGGCCGAGCACGCAGAGTGGTTGAGAACGCTTTCGGCATCATGGCCAGCCGGTTCCGCCTTTTCCTCACCTCTCTCCACATGGCGGAATATAAGTGGAATACAATTATCTTTGCATGCTGCATTCTCCATAATTTTTTGCGGAGACAATCTCCTAATTATATGGCCCTGGTTGGGCCCGAGGCACAACTTTTGGCTCCATCACAAACTTTGGCGGGCCTTGAAGCTGGCCACACAGGACTGCCCCCCCAGAGTGCCCGTGAAGTGCGGGACAAATACATGGACTATTTCATGGGTAGGGGGGCAATACCATCTCAAGCCAATTTGCCATAATTTAATCTTTACCAAAAATAAATCCAAATATTTTTTCCAAACTTGTTATGTCTTGCTTGTGTTGCTTGGAGTTGTTTACTAAGTGTAACTAAGTGTATTTTCATTATCAACTAGCAAACATTTCCCAGGTGATCCCCAAACCAAACACATAGAAAATTTAACGTATTTTAGGAAAAACACCACACACTTTTTTCAGGTTCAAAAGCTCTTTATTTTCTTATTATTTTTTTTGTTTGTTTTACCAAATACCCTCAAAAAATTTTTTTGCTTTTTTTATATACAATCATTTTTTTCATTTTTTTGGTCTTTTTTATCATACAATATACAATAATTTTTTTCATTTTTTTGGTCTTTTTTATCATACAATATACAATCATTTTTGTCATTTTTTGGTCTTTTTTATCATACAATATACAATAATTTTTTTTTTTTGGTTTTAGAATATTTTGATTAAATAATCCTTAAAATCTTTTTTTTTTTTTTTTTTTTTTTTTGATTAAATAAACATTCAAATCTGGTTTTGTTATTTTTTTGTGTTTTTCTAATTAAATAAACATTCAAATCTTGTTTTTTTTTTTTTGTGTTTTTTTAATTAAATAAACATTCAAATCTTGTTTTTTTTTGTGTGTGTTTTTTTAATTAAATAAACATTCAAATCTTGTTTTTTTTTTTGTGTGTTTTTTTAATTAAATAAACATTCAAATCTGGTTTTGTAATTTTTTTTTTTTTTGATTAAATAAACATTCAAATCTTGTTTTTTTTTGGTGTTTTTTTAATTAAATAAACATTCAAATCTGGTTTTGTAATTTTTTTGTTTTTTTTTTATTAAATAAACCTTAAAATCTGGTTTTGTTATTTTTTTGTGTTTTTTTAATTAAATAAACATTCAAATCTGGTTTTGTTATTTTTTTGTTTTTTTTTTATTAAATAAACCTTAAAATCTGTTTTTTTAATATTTTTTAGTTTTTTTTTATGATTAAGATTAAATACTAAAAAATCAGGTTTTTTTTGGTTTCATAAACTTATTTTTTAACATTCAGACTCTCCCCAAAACATCGATTACATTTTTTAATTTATTTTCCACCCTCCTTGTTCTTTCTTTTATTTTTCTGTTGGCCAGATGTATCTCCTCCACCTCTTCTCTGCAGGCCCAGATTTCAGAGATCACCATCTGGACAGTATGCCTGTCCAAGTCCAAGCCACCACCTGCTCCTGAAATGTGGGACAAAACCATTTTTTAAAATTAGGCAGGCCTACATCTACATTACCTGAAGCTGAGTTAGTTATATGTTACTTTACCTGATGTGGTGGCAGGCTGCGCATCATCACCATCCCTCGGGGGTGTGGCTTGCGTGATGACTTCTTGCTCCCGTGTCGAAGCTTCATGACGCCCTACGAGAATGAAGAAAATGGAAACAGGATTTTAATAGCTTATAGGCCTGAAAGAGGAATATGATTCACTTTATACAATTTCTGGGACTATTGATGTTTCGAAAAACCCCTCAGGGCAAAACACAGGATTGTAGGCATTCACAAAGATCATGACAATTCTTGTACCTTTGGTCTACTTTTAAACATGTAAGCCAACCAAGTATACACTGGATCACCTCACCTCTGTGTGAACCCAAAAATGGGTTATTAAAGGGGACAACAATTATGCAAATGAGTCCACATGTGTCACCGACTGCTGAGCAGACTCTCCTTTTACTGTATATATTTTAATTTAACAATAATTGAATGTTTTTAATAGCACATCTACATAAATTTCAATATTGATCTCACCCCAATTTTTTGGAAATGTCATAATTTTAATGATTTTAAGCACAATATTTTGTCGTATGAGTTGTCGTTCCGAATGTACGTCCACTTTGACGACAAATTCTTGTGCAGAAAAACATAATGCAGTACAACCTGAAATTAAAAACACATGGCGCGGAACAAATAATAAAAAATATATAAAAAACGTACTTCTTCTAATCACTCTCCTGATCCTCTTCATTTGTTCCGGCTCCCGCTTTTTGAGGTCAGACCACCTTTTTCTGATCTGTTCCTTCGATCTTTTCACCCCAAATTTCCGATGGAGACTCCTCCTCACCTTCTCCATTATTTGGGCCTTGACCTTGTTCGGGTACTTGTATGGCCCATGCCTCCCATCATAGTCCTCTGCTTTGAAGATGAGGACCATCTCCACCATTTCCTCAAAGGTCATGTTGGTGGCCTTAAATCTGATTCTCCTTGTGATCCCTCGTCCCGCCTGGCCTGGCTCCTGTCTTGCTGCCATATTCTCTAACATGTGCTCCCAACAAAAAAAAGAATGAAAAGGGGCGGGGAAAAGACGACACCACGAACGTCAGGGGCGGGGAGACGTGCGTAAAGTCACACATGCGCGTGTATAAAGGGCTACCACGTGAGTAAAAGGGGCGTTCACAGTTTGTGGAAGACAGCGGAGATAACGATCGGGTCAAACACCGGTATGTAACTACATTTTACATGTTATTCTTGATTGAATGATTTTGTGGGCTACATCTTATGTTCATAAACTAAAACATAGCTAGTTCGAAAATTGAAGGTAATGGTCCGCTATAGTGCCGTCGTACGTAACCAACGCTTTGCTTATGCATTTTGATCCAACTACTGTTGTGTGGCCAATCTCGGTTCTCAGGATGTCTTTTGAAAAAATGTCGTTTTAAACAAGATGCAAATGGTCGCTTTTATGTCTTGACCAAACTAGATCAGAGTGCTTTTCTCTTAACGTTTCATACACAAATGAGGAGGAAATCTGGCTTATTAGTTCAACACAACTGGTCATTTTTTCCTACGAACTGACCCAACATGATCTGCTGCCAATTCCTCCTTGTCGTTTTCGCGACGGAAGATAAGGGGCGGGGGGAAACATCTAATTTTTTAAGCATGGGCGGATGTCGTGTGCGGAGTGTATATAAGGCTCGAACACACGTAGCGTCCATACGACCGGGTTGCGTAAGAAAGACGTTTGAACGACAAGCGTGTAGGTATGCTTCGAACTTGGGACAGCAGTGGCATATTCAGGAAAGACAGACATTTAAAGGAGCAATAACCCCAAATTGTTTGGGGCAGAAATAACTTACTTTACATTATATCAGTCTGGATTTCATGTCCTCATTGTCCGTTTTTGCTTTTAAGCAGCTGTAATCCTTTGCATAAATCCTCACTTCCTGGTTCTCTGGCTCCCTCTAAAATTTATCAGGGGAGCTTGTCACTGTGGTCTAAGCTGTGTGTCTAAAAATCCACAGAAACAATGCTAATAATTTTTGAAAATAAAATATGCCATGGATTTCTTTGTTTTTGTTCTGTGTGTCTCTTTACTTCACAGAAACATTAAATAATTTTAAAAGCAAAAGTGAAACTAGAGGCACATTATATGTATGCACTTGTATGTCTCTAGACACTGTAAACAGTCATTTCATCAAAAAAAGATTTATCCATTAGTGACCCTTTAAGGGCTAGCTGGTGAGAAAGAGTAATTAACTTTATAGACTGTGTATTGACATTATTTATTTCTCCTTGGTTTTGGACAGGAAAAGATGAACCTGTTCAATAGACCAGATTTTTTGGACATCTTTATAGACCGGTGGAGAGAACTTCCAGTTCTGTGGGCCACCAAAGACCCCATATCACGCAACAGAGACTTGCGCAAAACCGCACTGGAGAGCCTGCTCCCACTTGTGCGGAGACAGGTGGGGTTTGATGTGACGACTGACCAGTTGGAGGTCAAAATTGGGACCTTGAGAGGCACCTACAGGAAGGCACGCAACAAGGTCTTGGCTTCGATGAGGTCTGGAGCTGGAGCAGGGCGGGTATTTAAACCCAAGTTGTGGTACTATAGCAAACTGAGCTTCCTGGATGAACACCTGGAGGTAAGGGAGTCACTTTCTAGCCTTGCCCCCAGAAGGAACAGAAGGTCCAGCCTTCCCTCCAGCCTTCCCTCCAGCCAACCTGCTGCTCCCTCTGCAGATGAACCCTCTCAGCAGCCTTCCATCCTGGATGAAGATCCGGATTTGCCCAGCTGGAGCCAGGTATATAGTACTTTAAATGTGCAAATGTGTGGTGTTTAAATGTTGTTAAAGAGATGTAAATTAAGATGTTAAAGGTAAAAAAAAGGTAGAGATAAAAGTGTTATACAGATCATTTGTCAGTATTGGCCAGGAATTATTTTTGGAAAAGTGAAAAAAAGTGCGCTTATCTGTTACAATCAAAAAAACAGCTGCAAACTCAAGATGTTTATACAAACAAAAAATAATATGAAAAAAAGGAGTGGAGTTGCGCTAATAAATGTTGGAATATATGTGACTTATCAAGTTATAAATAGTGAACACTATAAAGTCCCAAGAAAGAGAAGAAATTCTTCTTAGACAAATATAAACGGTGTTAAAGTTCTGTGAATAATTAAATTCCATATAGAATCACAATGTGAAGAAAGATCTGGATCACTGCTCCCTGAAAATGCTGACCCTTACCGGATAATCAGATCCAAATGGATCAAGCCGAGCAAGTAGCCAAACACCTGGGCTGCACAGGAGATCTGAATCTTGATATGGTCTTCCCAGCAGTCCGTCAGTGGAACATCCAGAAAGCAAAAAAATAAAACTAGATAGTGTGATATTGTCTGGTATTCACACACAAATTCTCCCCCTGTGACTGGCAGACGGACAGTGTGACCTGCAAACCACCACCAAAGTACACACTGACCCTTACCAGAGCCCTGGATCTAGATAGATCAAAAAACGCAAGGGGGATATAGGCAGCCAATGGAAAAGATCTTCTCTCAAAACAGTCCTCGGATTCACCAGGCAGTCAACAGTCATGGAGAAGAAAGGCTCACAATGGTGTGATAACGTTTAAACATTTATTAAATAAAACGTAGCACACTTACATATGTAACGATAAAAACAGCATAAAAGGATCCGGCCGGTAGTAGAACGTGTAGTCCTCAAATCGCGGTGACGTCAGTACGTCTCCTCCCGACGTTTCGTCTAATCAGACTTGCTCACGGGTGCAAACGTCGAAACGTCGGGAGGAGACGTACTGACGTCACCGCGATTTGAGGACTACACGTTCTACTACCGGCCGGATCCTTTTATGCTGTTTTTATCGTTACATATGTAAGTGTGCTACGTTTTATTTAATAAATGTTTAAACGTTATCACACCATTGTGAGCCTTTCTTCTCCATGACTGTTGACTGCCTGGTGAATCCGAGGACTGTTTTGAGAGAAGATCTTTTCCATTGGCTGCCTATATCCCCCTTGCGGTTTTTGATCTATCTAGATCCAGGGCTCTGGTAAGGGTCAGTGTGTACTTTGGTGGTGGTTTGCATGTCACACTGTCCGTCTGCCAGTCACAGGGGGAGAATTTGTGTGTGAATACCAGACAATATCACACTATCTAGTTTTATTTTTTTGCTTTCTGGATGTTCCACTGACGGACTGCTGGGAAGACCATATCAAGATTCAGATCTCCTGTGCAGCCCAGGTGTTTGGCTACTTGCTCGGCTTGATCCATTTGGATCTGATTATCCGGTAAGGGTCAGCATTTTCAGGGAGCAGTGATCCAGATCTTTCTTCACGTTGTGATTCTATATGGAATTTAATTATTCACAGAACTTTAACACCGTTTATATTTGTCTAAGAAGAATTTCTTCTCTTCCTTGGGACTTTATAGTGTTCACTATTTATAACTTGATAAGTCACATATATTCCAACATTTATTAGCGCAACTCCACTCCTTTTTTTCAGGAATTATTTTTGTGTGATTCACCATAAAACATGGGTCACAATGATTGGCTTAGCTAAGTCGTGACTAAAAAATATGCAACAGTCAGGAGCTGAAAAATGAGTCTTATTTTTAAAAAAAAAAGTAAAACTGTACTTTTTTTCCATACACAGGACGAGACCAGCCAGCAGGAGGATCGGGAAAATGCCAGGCAGGAGGAGGGCAGGGTGAGTGGCTTGGAGGAGGCTGCAGGCCCAAGTATCTTGGACGTGGTGGCAGGCCCAAGTGGCTTGAACGTGGTGGCAGGCCCAAGTGGGTTGGATGAGGTGGCAGGCCCAAGTGGGTTGGACGAGGTGGCTGGGCGAAGTACCAGATGTCAGGTGCCTCCTCTTCGCCTGCGTCCGAGAAGGCAGGTGAGGGATACGAGGGTGCGTGACGCCTCACTAGCCCTCATTCGGGACGCCCATGCAACCCTTCAACAGCCTCCCACTGCTCAGGAGGGATTTGTGACGGTGGTTTTGGCTAAAATGGCAGAAATGACAGTAGACCAGCGCCTCCTCTTTGAGGGACTCCTCATCACCCTCGCAAATCAGGGGGTGAGGGGTCTTCTCACGGAGGACACTGTCATTTGCCGCCATCCCCATCCTCACACACCAGATAACTCCCAACCTCCTCCACCTTCTTCTTCTCATGCTCCATCTCAACCTCCCCCACCTTCTTCTTCTCATGCTCCTTCTCAACCTCCCCCACCTTCTTCTTCTCATGCTCCTTCTCAACCTCCCCCACCTTCTTCTTCTCCTGCTCCATCTCAACATTCTTCTTCCTCTTCTTCTCCTGCTCCTTCTGAACATTCTTCTTCCTCTTCTTCTCCTGCTCCTTCTGAACATTCTTCTTCCTCTTCTTCTCCTGCTCCTTCTCAACATTCTTCTTCCTCTTCTTCTTCTACTACTCCTGCTCCAGCTCCTTCTATTGCTCCTTCTACTACTCCTCCTCCTTCTACTGCTCCTTCTACTACTCCTCCTCCTTCTACTGCTCCTTCTACTACTCCTCCTCCTTCTACTGCTCCTCCTCCTTCTACTCCTCCTCCTTCTACTGCTCCTCCTCCTTCTACTCCTCCTCCTTCTACTGCTCCTCCTCCTTCTACTCCTCCTCCTTCTACTGCTCCTTCTACTACTCCTCCTCCTTCTAATGCTCCTTCTACTGCTCCTCCTCCTTCTACTGCTCCTCCTCCTTCTACTACTCCTCCTCCTTCTACTGCTCCTCCTCCTTCTAATGCTCCACCTCCTTCTACTACTCCTCCTCCTCCTACTGCTCCACCTCCTCCTCCTCCACCTCCTCCTCCACCACCTTCGTCTACTCATCCTCCACCACCTTCGTCTACTCCTCCTCCTGGCATGAGTACTACCCCTGTGGCACCACCTCCAGCCAGGCAGAAGAGGAAGGCTGCTGAGAAGGCTGCAGAGAAGGTCAAAGAGCAGGCTGCAGGGAAGCCACCAAGGAAGGCCTTGAAGAAATCAAGAAAGTGACTCCCTTACTTCCATGTGGTGTACCAGAGTTCAGGCTGCTATAGTACCACAACCTGGTGACATCTGCCTGCCCTGCTCCAGTTTGTGACCTCGGGGAGTCCAAGACCTTGATGCGTTCCTTCCTGAATGAACCTCTCAAGTCCCCATTTTGGCCTCCAACTGCTCACCAGTCACATCAGGCCACACCTGGCTGTGCACAAATGGCAGCAAGCTCTCCAGTGCTGACTTTTGCTTACTTAATTTATTTTTCAAACCAAAATAAATGGTAAATTTTTATTTTACAGTTCATACTTGTCCTTGTTTTTTTTTGCTTTAAAATTTAGCTTGTGAGAAGGCAGGTTATGTTTAAAAAAAATTGGATATAAGGTGTAATTTGAAAGGGACAGATGAGATAAGACAAAGCAATAAGGTTTCTATGGGGGGAACTTGACATTCAAAAAAATAAGAGGATTTGCATTTTTGAGAAATAAAAAATTAAGGTGAATATTAAGAGCAGGATTTAAAACACAGGACCAAAATAAGGTGAGAATATTTAAAATAAATATTATTGAAATCAGTAAGAAAAAGGTTCCACCAAATTTTAAGTAACTCTGTGTGAATATCCTAACAAAAGAAAAAAAAGAATATTGCTGTTTTGTGCCCTTACAAAAAATTGTGTAAAGCGCTGCAAATAAACGATCAAATAATGTTGGAAGCGAGACGAATGTGCTATCTCCATTCCAAACGCTACTTTTACCTATGTTGTTCTCCAGTGTCTAAGTTTTTCACAGGTTTCTTAGCATACACACGACCGAGTTTCTCGTTGAAAAAACAGCCCGATGAAGAACTCGTCGAGCCAAAATCCACTCCCATCGAGAAAATAGAGAACCTGCTCTCTATTTGCTCGACGAGTTCCTCGGCGGCTCCATCGGGCCGAAAGTGTACACACGACAGAGTTTTTCGACAGAATCCGGCTCTTCACCAAGATTCTCGACGAATTCTGCCGAGAAACTCTGTCGTGTGTACGAGGCCATAGTGGGTATGGGGCTTCAGATAAGGTAAAATCGATAATGTTGTTTTGCCGATGCTGGTTCTACAAGTTTGGGAACAGATCGGACAGACTACTAGCACACTCTCTTAACGACACTGTGCCAATGGCATACGTACCTCAATATTTTACTGCACAATGCTCTAAATGTACAAGGTCGAAATACATAGTGAACCACTTTAACCACTTAACCCCCGGACCATATTGCTGCCCAAAGACCAGAGCACTTTTTGCGATTCGGGACTGCGCCGCTTTAACTGACAATTGTCGTGCGACGTGGCTCCCAAAAAAAATTGGCGTCCTTTTTTCCCCGCAAATAGAGCTTTCTTTTGGTGGTATTTGATCACCTCTGCGGTTTTTATTGCGCTATAAACAAAAATAGAGCGACAATTTTGAAAAAAAATAATATTTTTTTACTTTTTGCTGTAATAAATATCCCCCAAAAATATATAAAAAACATTTTTTTTCCTCAGTTTAGGCCGATACATATTCTTCTACATATTTTTCGTAAAAAAAAATCGCAATAAGCGTTTATTGATTGGTTTGCGCAAAAGTTATAGCGTTTACAAAATAGGGGGTATTTTTATGGCATTTTTATTAATATATTTTTTTTACTAGTAATGGCGGCGATCAGCGATTTTTTTTCGGTACTGCGACATTATGGCGGACACTTCGGACACTTTTGACACATTTTTGGGACCATTGGCATTTTTATAGCGATCAGTGCTATAAAAATGCATTGGATTACTATAAAAATGCCACTGGCAGTGAAGAGGTTAACACTAGGGGGCGGGGAAGGGGCTAAGTATGTCCCTGTGTGTTCTTACTGTGGGGGGGGGGGGGGGTGGCCTCACTAGGGGAAACACTGATCCTCTGTTCATACATTGTATGAACAGAAGATCAGCATTTCCCCTGCTAACAGGACCGAGAGCTGTGTGTTTACACACACAGCTCCCGGTCCCCGCTCTGTAACGAGCAATTCGAGCGGCCACTAGGGGCGCGTGAGCGCCGCCGGAGGCGCGCGCGCGCCCCCCGCTCGCCCCCGACTCCCGTGCGTGTGCCCGGCGGGCTCGATCGCCGCCGGGCACCCGCACGGGAGTCGGGGGCGAGCGGGGGGCGCGCGCGCACGCCTCCGGCGGCGCTCACGCGCCCCTAGTGGCCGCTCGAAGAGCGGACGTATAGCTACGGGCTCTCGCCCAGGAGAGCCGACCTGCCGCCGTATAATGACGGTGCGCGGTCGGCTAGTAGTTAAAGAATTCTACACCTCCTTATACAATCTACTTAATGTACACTGCCATTCTTTATGTAACTTAACAGAGGATAATTTATGTCAGTACCTTATCAAATCTTAAAAAAATCCATGCTAGGTCAAGGTGATATGTAAAACAAAAATTTGAAATGGAAAATAATGTGCTTAGTGTATAAAGAAAATTAGTGATAAACCAAATTAATTATATTGACAGCAGCACTCACAATATTGTACACAGAAACATCCAAAATTATACATAAATTTGTATATAAAAACGTGTTGTGCTTTTGTGGATACCCAGAGAGCTCTATCCCTGAATTGTTACCATGAAAACGTTGGATGAATGAATGAATGAATGAAAAACTTATAAAGCGCGGCGCATGCGAACTGAATCGCTTCTGGGCTGAGCTGAGATGATCTGTACCTAATGTGAGGGGTAATAAAGCTCACAGATGCGAATATAGACCTTGAAAGGTCTTCAGATCTGGTAAGAAGATATTTTTGCATCATTTGTCCGAGCACCGCGTGTTGCACTTACTGTGATTTGAAGGATTTTTACACATTTCATCACTATATGGACTTTGGTGTTCATTCAATCTAATGTTTAACTAATATTTAGTCGTGTTCACATGACAGTGCAACACATTTTTTATATATAATATGTAAAGCAAGCAGCCACTCAATCAACTGTGATACCAGCTGTGAATACGTTTAATTAAACAAATGAATCCAAAGTGCAACGTGCAATGTGTAAAAACATGCAATAAATATATCCTTTCTAGGAATTCAGCAAATTCTTATAATTACACATAAATTATGCAAATCCATAGTATTTTTATAATAAAAACAACAAAACGTGAAGGTGAGTGGTACACTGGTATAGTAACACGGCTCTTATTGAGATATATCAGACTCAGAGCAAATCTAGATATAATGGCCCGGATTCACGTAGATCGGCGCATCTTTGTGCCGGCGTAGCGCATCTCATATTCGCTACGCCGACGTAACTCGGAGAGGCAAGAGCAGTATTCACAAAGCACTCGCTCCCAAACTTGCGCCGGCGTAATGTAAATTGGCCAGCGTAAGCCCGCCTAATTCAAAGTAGGTTGAAGGAGGGCGTGATACATGTAAATGAACCATGATCCCATGCAAATGAATGGCCGAACGAACGGCGCATGCGCGTGCATGCTCAGAATCACGTCGCATATACTCCCTAAGATACGACGGCTCAATGCCTACGACGTGAATGTAACCTACGTCCAGCCCCATTCACGTACGACTTACGTAAACGACGTAAAATACGACGGCTGTTTCGACGTCCATACCCTAACATGACTTACCCCTGCTTTAGGTGGAATAACTTTACGCCGGACGTACGCCTTACGTAAACGGCGTCGATTACAGCGACGGGCGCAAGTACGTTCGTGAATCGGCATATCTCGGTCATTTGCATATTCGACGCGTAAATCAATGGAAGCGCCCCTTGTGGCCAGCGTAAATATGCGCCGAAGATACGACGGCGTAGGAGACTTACGTCAGTCGGATCAAGCCAAAATCCAGGCGTATCTTGTATTGAGAATTAGGCGCACAGATACGACGGCGCATCCGAGAACTTATGCAGCGTATCAGAAGATACGTCGGCGTAAGTCCTACGTTAATCCGGCTAAATGGATATAGAGGTGAGAGGAACACATACAACATAAGGTTGCTGCATATGTAGATAACTTTTTTTTTTTATCTCCAGACCAGAGACAATCATTCCTAATCTTCTACAAGAGCTTGAGGTTTATTCAAAATGTTCAAATTATAAAATTAACTAAATCAGAAGCCCTGAATATCAACATTCCCCACACTAAAATGCAAACATTAGAAATAGTTGTATTATGGTTACAGGATAGTTTATGTTTTGGGGTTTCAGTCCAGATGTGCAAATTTACTAACATTAGAGAATATAACAAGAATACATAGCTTTACATGCCATTTTAGTCATGGAGCCCCCCACTTTTGTGGTGGGGCACAGGTGATCAAACCAGAGGCCTGCATAATACAGCTCTGGACACGAGGCTCACTATTACAAGTTTTAGCTAAAGTGTATTCAGGACTAGTGGATAGTATTTGGCCATTCATAAGCACCATTACCTTCTAACGAAGGTAGCACATTTCTGACATTCCAATAGTGTGAAGTCATCTAAGGTAACCTGGCTTAGAATTCATTATTCTCCCTCAGTCCTCAGTGCCCATGGCTGTTAGGTTTAAGCAACCATCGACAGTGTCTGCATTATATGGTGCAGGATTATCTAGGGGTAAGAGCAGACTTGGACACCTTTCCAACTGAGCATCCACTGGGTTACTGGGTCTTGAGGATGGACCACTGGCCAGAACTTTCTCAATATGAAATTGAGCTACTGGCCTGTCCTGCATCCAGCATGCTTTCTGAACGGACATTCAGTGCTGCTGTAGGGTTTGTAATAGATCAAAGAGTGTGCCTGTCCACAGACTCAGTTGATAGGTTGACATTTATCAAAATTAGTCAGTCCTGGATCAGCAGCTATAAAGCCCCGGATGCTGATGTAACTGATTGAATTTGCTAGGGATCTGGGATCCCTTGAAGACTGCCTATCCTATTTCTGAATCTTGATTATGCTAGCTTCCAACAATATTTTTGGTTTAGGGCACCAACACCTAAGGCAAAAACATTTCTGCACCTGTTTGACAGATGCATGTCATTTAATATTTTTTTACACATTTTTAACAGTGGCAACCCTGTGCCCAACAAGGGTAACTGTGTGATGTTACAGTGTTCAGGCATCTAACTAGGCATGTGCATTTCATTTCGTTCCGAATCGAAATTCGGACAAATTTTTCATTATTCGGACATTCGGATGCATACGAATTCCCGAATTGTAATATTAACAAATTTACCCGAATCCGAACGAACGTTTTCGAATCGAAAACCCGCGGACGAAATTCAATCGAACATCGAAAACAAATTCTATTCGAATCGAATTCTAAAAACAATTCGATTCGAAAACAAATTCGAATGAAAATTGAAAGCAAATTTGAATCAAAATCTAAAAAATATAAATCAATTTCTAAAAAAGAATACAATAAAATAGAATATAAAATAATAAAACAATAGAATAATAATAATAGAATAATAAAATATATATATATATATATATATATATATATATATATATATATATATATATATATATATATGTATATATATATATATATATATATATATATATATATATATATTTTTTTTTTTTCTTTCTGCTCTATTCTAATATTTTTCTATTCGAATTTGAGTTCATTCTATATGAATTTCAGAAGATGGTTATATATATAAATTAGTGCTGTCAGTTAAACGCGTTAATAACGGCGTTAACACAAACCCATGTTAACGCCGTCAATTTTTTTATCGCGCGATTAACGTTCGGGGGTTATACCGGGATGATGCCTGCAGCCGCAGGCATCATCCCGGTACCGTTGTTTAGAGCGGGCGATCGGCTATCCAAACATAACAACCGATGCGGCTAAAAGCCGCTCGGTTGTTATGCCGGAGGAGCGGGAGGGGACATCCCCCCCCTCCCGCCGCCTTTCGCCGCTCTGACCGGGCCTCCCGTCCCACCGGGAGACCCGATCCTCCATCCGCCGCGTTCTGTGTTCAGGCGGAGACTGACACTAAGCCGTAAACGGCTTTGATTCAGTCTCCGCATTGAAACCACGGAAGCGGCGTCATGACGTCACTTCCGGGTTTCTCGGCTGCCAATGGCGCCGGATTTAAAAAAGTACACAGTATTCAGAATCGCCGTTTTCGGCGATCTGAATACTTTGAAGTGCAAAGGAGGGCTCGGAGGTCTTTTAGACCCCGATCCCTCCATAAAGAGTACCTGTCACCACCTATTGCTGTCACAAGGGATGTTTACATTCCTTGTGACAGCAATAAAAGTGATCAAAATGTAAAAAAATAAAAAAACACAATTTAATATTATAAAAAAAAAAAAAAAAAATAAGAAAACAAAAAAAAAATGTTTTAAAGGGTGAACCTCCTTAATCGCGCGATTAATCGTGAGTTAACTATGACATTAATGCGATTAATCGCGATTAGAAATTTTAATCGCTTGACAGCACTAATATAAATGTATATATATATATATATATATATATATATATATATATATATGTGTGTATGTATGTGTATATATATATATATATATATATATATATATATATATATATATATATATATTACATTTATATATATATATAACCATCTTCTGAAATTCGAAATTCATATAGAATGAACTCAAATTCGAATAAAAAAATATTTGAATAGGAGTATATATATATATATATATATATATATATATATATATATATATATATATATATTTATATATTTTATTATTCTACTATTTTAATATTTTTCTATTCGAATTTGAGTTCATTCTATATGAATTTCGAATTTGAGAAAATGGAAGATAGATAGAAGATAGATAGAAGAAGCCAGGTCATATTCTATTGTATTTGATTACATTCTATTAAATTCCATTATGTTCTTTACTATTCTTTGATTTTCATTCTATTGTTTTATTATTTTATATTCTATTTTATTGTATTCTTTTTTAGAAATCGATTTATATTTTTTAGATTTTGATTCAAATTTGCTTTCAATTTTCATTCGAATTTGTTTTCGAATCGAATTGTTTTTTCAAATTCGTTTAGAATAGAATTTGTTTTCGAATCCGATTGAAATATTATCGAATCCGGTCGAAATATTTTCGAATTCAACCGGATTTTTCGAAATTTGGTCGAAAAAGAACGAATTCCGAAAACGAATTTAGCACATGTAACGAATCTAATTTAACGAAATTGATTAAATAACGAATTAAAAGGAACCAAAACAAAACAAAGTTTTCCCTTTTGCACATGCCTACATCTAACATCTAAGGCCCAATTTTTTCCTGCACCTGTTTGAC
Organism: Rana temporaria; assembly: GCF_905171775.1. Classification (NCBI taxonomy): domain Eukaryota; kingdom Metazoa; phylum Chordata; class Amphibia; order Anura; family Ranidae; genus Rana; species Rana temporaria. Next base: position 81,492,799 of record NC_053493.1, on the reverse strand, counting down.
AGATGCATATAATTAGATTTTTTCCCCCTAATATTTAACAGCAAGACCCGTTACAGAGTTCAAGCACCACCAACACCCAAGGCCCAATTTTTTCTGTCCCTGTTTGACAGATGCACGTCATTTCAAATTTGTTTTCTAATTTTGAAAAGCGGCAACCCTGCGCCCATCAAGAGTAACTGTGAGGGGTTACAGTGTGTTCAGGCACCATCAACACCCAAGGCCCCAATTTTATCTGCACCTGTTTGACAATATTTTATCAGCAGGGTCCATTCCTGCGCCAAACAAGAGTAACCGTAATGCTGCGTACAGACGATCAGACATTCTGACAACAAAACCGTGGATGTTGGCTCAAACTTGTCTTACATACACACGGTCACACAAATGTTGTCGTTAATTCTGAACATCAAGAACGCGGTGACGTACAAGACGTACAACAAGCCGAGAAAAATGAAGTTCAGTAGCCAGTGCGGCTCTTCTGCTGGATTCCGAGCATGCATGGAATTTTGTGCGTCGAAATTGTGTACACACGATCGGAATTTCCGACAACAAAACTTGTTGTTGGAAAATTTGAGAACCAGTTTTTCAAATTTTTGTTGTCGGAAATTCCAACAGCAAATGTCCGATGGAGCCTACACATGGTCGGAATTTCCGACAACAAGCTCCCATCAAACATTTGTTGTCGGAAATTCCGATCGTGTGTATGCGACATAAGGGGTTACAGTGTTCAGGCACCACCTGGGATGGATGAATGATTTGGGCCAAGCATAAGTTTGGTATGAACATCGCCAATTCAGGTACTCCCCTAACACTCAAACTTTCTGGGCACTTAGTGGGATGTTTGCCCGCCTGCAGCCTATCAGAGTACCCGAGTACTTATAAGCAGCCCATGCCTCATAGAATATACATTTGGGCGTTTTCTTTTCAAAATGGGGTCATTTTGTGGGTAATTCCACTGTCCTGGTGCTCCAGGACCTTCAAAAGTGTGATAGATAGGAATTAAATTAGATGTGTACTTTATGCTCCTAGAACACCTGATGGGGCTCCCTACATGTTGGGCCTCTCTATGTGGCCAGGCTGTGAAAAAGTCTCACACATGTGGTATCACCATACTCAGGAGGAGTAGCAGAATGTATTTTGGGGTTTCATTGGAAGTATGCATATGCTGTGTGTGAGAAATAACTTGTTTGTATGACAACTTTGTGTAAAAGAAAAAAAAATCTTAATTTTTACAAGAATTGTGGGAAAAAACGTACAACCTCAAAAACTCACTACGCCTCTTACTAAATACCTTGGACTGTCTACTTTCCAAAAAGGGGTCATTTGGGGGGTATTTGTACTGTCCTAACATTTTAGGGCCTCAAGAAATGAGATAGGCCGTCAGTATATTAGGTGTGATCAAATTTTTTATGATTTGCTCCATAGCTTGTAGACTCTATGGCCCGGATTCACAAAGCACTTGCGTCGACGTATCTCGAGATACGCCGCGTAAGTGCAAATATGCGCCATCGTATCTGTGTGCCGAGCCCACAAAACTAAGATACGCCTAAAAACAGGCTTCATTCCACCGACGTAACTTGCCTACGCCGGCGTAGAGTGGGCGCATATTTATGCTGGATGCATGTGGCGCTCCCATGGATTATCCATTCAAATATGCAAATGAGGGAGATACGCCGATTCACGATCGTACATGCGCCCGATGCAGGCTACGACTGGTGCGCGTAAGTTGTACGTCCAGCGTAAAGTTAAGCCCCATAAAGGAGGTGTAACTCAGCAGCAGACATGGAAAGGTCTGCACCAGGGAACACAAGCCCACGTATTTTACATAGTTTACGTTGGACCTGAATATGACTAGGTGTAGGTTACATTCACGCCGTAGGCAGTGATCCGGTGTATCTTAGGCAGTTGTTCCGACCTGCTTGTGAGCATGCGCACTGAGATACGTCCACGGGACGGCGAATGCACCGTTCGTTATACTATCTGTCTGGCGCTCGGCCCATCATTTGTATGGGGTCACGACTCATTTGCATGGCTCACGCCCACTAGGAAACCCAGCGCAGTTTTGGGAGGAAGTGCTTTGTGAAATCCATGCTTGCCTCTCTGCGCTGCGTCGGCGTAGCGTAAAGGAGATACGCTACGGCAGCATAAATATGCGCCGCTGTCTGTGAATCCGGGCCTATAACTTTCACACAGACTAAATAATATCCACTAATTTGGGTTATTTTTTATCAAAGATATGTAGCAGTATAAATGTTGGCCCAAGTTTATGAACAAAAATTACTTATTTGCAAAATGTTATAGTAGAAAAGAAAAATAAGTGTTTTTTTTTTTCAACATTTCCGCTTGTTTTTTTTACTTATATTGCAAAAAAGAAAAACTTAGTGGTGATTAAATACCACCAAAAGAAAGCTCTATTGGTGTGAACAAAATGCAAAAAAAATTGTTTGGGCAGTGTTGCATGAGTAATTTTCATTCAAAGTGTGAGAGCACTGAAAGATGAAAATTGGTCTGGGCAGGAAGGGCTGAAAGTGCCCTGTATTAAAGTGGTTAAGGGGAACCTTTAAAGGGAAAAAAACAGCATGGGGTTCCCCCACCCCAAAAAAAATCCATTTCAGTCCCTTCGGGTCTGGTATAGATTTAAAGGGAAACTCCACGCCTAAATAGAAAAAAAAATGGTGTGAGGTCCCCCAAAATCCATACCATACCCTTATCTGAGCATGCAGAGAATGGAACTACCTATGGGAATGCCTCTCTGGGTTCGGGTTTTGCCCCAAATTTAATAGATGGGTCCAACTCCTCTATCAATCCCCAAAAGCAAGGTTCTTTGTCAACGGATGGCTATTAGAACAGTTCCCGCTAGAGAGGGAGACTCGAAGGGGCTGCCCGCTGTCCCCCCTACTTTATGCACTGGCGGTTGAACTGTTGGCCTTTTCTATCCGGTTGGACGTCAAAAGCCGAGCCCTAAAGATAGGGAACATAGAAGAAAAGAAGAAAAGATAGGAATGTATGCGGACGATTCTATACTTAGCGGATTCGGGACCCTCTCTAGTTACAGCTCTACGCTCTATAGAATGCATAGGTAGCCACTCGGGTCTAAGAATTAACTAATCTAAATCCCAAATTCTAGCCATTGACCACTTCCTACCTCCCCTCAGCCCCCCCCCCCCCGGCCCTCCCTAGAGTGTTCCTAATTAAATACTTGGGAGTGATGGTTACTAGATCACTTACGGACTACATACCTCTGAACATTAAACCCTTGTACAGCCTAATCAAAACCAAAACACAGACATGGGCCAGATTACCTCTGGGTGTTATGGGGCGCGTTAGTATGGTAAAAACGATACTCCTCCCTTAGATACTCTACTTGATGTGGCATGCCCCATTATTTATCCCTCTTAAATTTTCCAAACCAATTGATTCTGAATTTGTTCGTATGGAGCCACAGCAAACACAAACTATCTTGGATAGTGCTATTATATTAGTGATTAGTGCTTAAATATTGTACTGGGTGCAGGGGCGACTGGTGCTCAATTTTTTTTGAGGGGGCAAACCTGATTGACCGGGAGGAGAAGCAGGAAGACATTAGCAAATATTAATTTGCTAATACACACAAGTGACACACAAATTACACACAAGTTCATTCTCTTGGACTAGAGAAATGTCTTTCTTTAATAGAAAACTGGATGACAAAGAGTTATCTTAAACTCAACGGTTCAAAAACAGAACTTATTCTGTTTCACGCCAACCGCAAAAATCATCCCGCAATGACATGGATGCCCCCGCCCATTCTGGGTGAATCCATCACCCCTAGCGCCAAAGTCAAAAGTCTCTGAGTCATCTTTGACACCAACATGACAATGGATGCACAAATAGGGTCAGTAGTCAGCGGATCTCACCATCTGCTGCGCCTACTACGCAGACTCACCCCCTTTATTCTGAAAGAGGACATTGCAGTCGTGGTGGGAACGATTATCAATTCCAGACTGGACTATGCAAACGCCCTCTATCTCGGACTCCCCAAATACCAAATCGCTCGTCTGCAAGTCGTTCAAAATACGGCCGCTCGACTAGTAACTGGCAAAAAAACAAGGGAATCAATCTCACCTTCACTGAGATCCCTTCATTGGCTGCCAGTAAAAGATAGGATCACTTTCAAGGCACTCTGTCTAATGCATAAGTGCATTCATGGAAACGCCCCCCAATACCTATGCGAAAAAATAAAAGCTCACAACCCCAATCGTATTCTACAATCCACCAATTAAAACCTTGTCCAGATACCCAAAGCCAGATACAAGTTCAAGGGGGATCGAAGGTTTGCAGTCCAGGGACCACGACTGTGGAACGCCCTGCCTACCACCACTCGATAAAACCCATCTCTTCTGAGGTCAAGGAGTTTCACTCACAGAATGGATACAGCGCCCAGAGGTGATTCAGTTCGCATGTGTTGCGCTATATAAGTTTTTCACTCACTCACTCACACAAGTGGGTGTCACATGAGAGACCACCCTTTTAGAAGTCAATTGGCACTTCTGGCTCTAATCATGTGCTTAAAAAAAAAGAACACACATTTAAATCCATACGTCCGGTGCCCTGCATGGAGATTAGGGGCTGGGCGCGGCACCCCTGTGCCCCTATTGAGCGACCGCCACTGACTGGGTGCTTGTTGCGTACCCGCTCTGGATCCCTACATCTAGAACTAAGCTACTAGCAGAGTAGGGGGGAAAGTTTAATTTGGCTCTCAATTCTAGATTCCTTGTGTATCTATAATGTCTGATCTTGGTAACGTCATACTGAGGCCAGCCAATGACTGTGTAATCCTCAGCTCTAAGATTGCAAACCAAATGCTACTTTGATTCACAGAGCAGTGTTAAGTTTGTATATGCTGGCCCAAACTGCATCTCCTCTTGTACTAAAGCCCTTCTTGTACATGGGATGGCTAAGAGACCTAAATTAGACCCGACATGACAGGTGACAAGCACAGTGCATTCTTTTTCACAGCAGCTGTTTACTTCACATCCATGAATCTCACATTTATGCTTGGAATGAACACGTACATACGTGTGGTGTAGTGGGTAAGGTGCTTTTCCACATGACCTTTTACCTTGTTAGATGCCATGCTTAATTTGAGGAATGAAGAAACCATATGGTAGCTGCCGGCACATCTAGAAGACGAAACATAAAAGCAAATTCTGCTTGCTGACCCTTCCTCTGGCCTTTGCTATGGAGTACTACATCATAGTCCCAGATAGACCTCAGTGGTCCTCATTATATCCTCAAAAAAAAATCTGCATAATTGCAAGCAACATATAACAAACACTGGACTGCCATATGGACAAAACTTTAGTCATTTTATTCCCTTTAACTTAACTATCTTGTACCATAGGTACTGATCCCTCAATGTGTGTAGCATACCTAATTGGAATTAATAAACTACAATAAACAAACAAAAGCATAACTTTGCTCACATTTAAAGTATCTAAATCAGTCCTAAGATGTGGCGGCTTTTTCCGGTCTTTTTTGTCTTATTTTCACCTGGAAATCCTGCAAACAACCCAGTTTCCTGTGTCTGGGCAGCTAGGCTCACTCCTTCACTGTATTTATGGATGGCCAATGATTGCCATCCAGGCTGCTGTTCTGATTTCAATTACAAATATGTCTTCCTATAGTTTATTAAAAATAAATTCCAGGTATGATTATTTCACACAAAGTTACATTGGACCTAACTACCCATACACCATATCTGGCCGATGGCCCCTGGAAGTTGGAAATCAATATAGTATACACTGTTTCTCTAATTATCTCCACTTGCTTCCTCGTCCCTGCTGGGCATATAGAGAAAACTTTGCATTTTATGAATGAATGCAAAGCATTCTCTGATTGGAGCAGGGGGGGGAGGAGGGTTGGTGATGTCATGTCGTCCACCTCATTTAATCAGAGAACAATTTACAAAATGCACAGCATTCTCTAAATGGCAAAACAAAAAAAACCTGCAAACACTTAACGCTAATATGCAAAGCCGCATGCAATTGGTGTAGATATACAAATAAACAACGGTAAATGTAAAATCAAGAAAAATGCAGTACTTAACAAAAATAAGAAATAAACACCCGTGCAGAGTAAAAATTTATAAAATATAAAGCAAATATTCAATAGTGAAAGTTCCTAAATCTGGTGATCCTAGAGATGCTTGAGATGATTCTTCACCAAACTGATTCACCATGTGTCACCTCCACCTTAGGTAGGAATGCAAACTCACCAGATAATGTTGCTTTCTTTGAAATAGAACAGTTGAAAGAGAAGTACGGTATGTTTTTTTCTTTTGCACTCATGTGACCCATAGGAGAAGACAAGCCAAACGAGCTCAGGGCCCACCAGTGCCGCCTATTCGTGCCCACCAGCAGGGCCAGATTAAGAACATCATGGGCCTGGTGCTGAGGATTTTGGTGGGGCCTTTTATAAATAATAAATAAATGTGTGAGAATGACATGAATGCAGCCCGGCCAAGGCAAGTGACCAAAGACACAGAACCCAGAAGGAAGACCAGGTGATGATGGAAGTGCCCGGGCCCCGCCTGATTCATCACAGCGCAGCACTGGATGGCTCAGTCTGAAAATGTAAGTGTACACTAATGTGCTAATATGCTCTGCATACTTGTATGTTGTGGCATAACCTACCCCAGGGCCTCTAAAAAGTAGTAATGTCAGGAAAGTTTACTACCGCTTTATTATAACAGGATCCCAGGAGCCTCTCATGGGGCCCCTACTGACCCAGTGGCCCCATGGGCAGTGCCTAAGTGCACAGTTGCCAACATTTAAAAAATATTTTCAGGGACACTTTTTTTATATAAGTGCTATATTAAGAGTAGCTGAGATCCCCGATGTTCCTCTATACATCATAGTAGTAATCACAAAATTAAATGAGTACTAATAATGGGGCAGAACAAATATGAGAACTGAGATTTCCTTTAGTTGAACTAACAAAAGTGTGTCTATTCTAGAGCTGGTAACATTGATGATATTCAGTATTATTTTAAAGAACTGTTTTTGTGGGTAAGCGACATAGGGGAGGAGTATGGATGGTATATAAGTGGGAAGTATGTGCAGGTGAGGGAGAGAAATGTGGAGGGTCTAACAGTGGGCACATTGTACAGGAGAGGAGTGCAAAGGGTACGGCCAAAGGCACTATATACAGGAGAGGAGTGTGAAGGGTATGACAATGGGCAGTATGCACAGGAAGAGTGTGAGGGTATGACAGAGGGCAATACGTATCAGAGAGAAGTGTGGAGGGTATGATGGGGCAGTATGTACAGGAGAGGAGTGTGGAGGGTATGACAGTGGGCAGTATGTACAGGAGAAGAATGTAGATGGTATGATAGTGGGCACTATGTATAGGAGAGGAGTGTGGAGGGTATGACAGTGAACACTATGTATAGGAGAGGAGTGTGGAGGGTATAACAGTGGGCACTATGTATAGGAGAGGAGTGTGGAGGGTATGACAGTGAGCAGTATGTACAGGAGAGGAGTGTGGAGGGTGCGACAGTGGGCACTATGTACAGGAGAGAAGTGTATGACAGCAGGCACTATGTACAGGAGAGGAGTGTGAAGGGTATGACAGTGGGCGCTCTGTATAGGAGAGGAGTGTGGAGGGTATGACAGTGGGCACTATGTACAGGAGAGGAGTGTGTAGGGTATGACAGTGGGCACTATGTATAGGAGAGAAGTGTGGAGAGTATGACAGTGGGCACTATGTACAGGAGAGGAGTGTGGAGAGTATGACAGTGGGCACTATGTATAGGAGAGAAGTGTGGAGAGTATGACAGTGGGCACTATGTACAGGAGACAAGTGTGGAGAGTATGACAGTGAGCATTATGTACAGGAGTGGAAGGATATTTAGGGACTGCATAGTGGTTAAACGGGTCATACATGGATTGAAATTACGCCAATTATGCAGAGACCAGCCATAGTCAATCTATGTATGGGCTAGCTGGTTTTACACAAGTCAATCTATTAATCGACTTGAGTACAACCAGCCTGTTTTTCCCAAAACAGTGCTGCCAGCTATAGTTAGCAACACTGATCATTGTACGCACTGGCAGAACACAATAACACTGCAGGAGTGATTCCCCATCCACAGGTCAGCAGGTGAGAGGGTGTGTGGGGATAGGCTGGGGAGTGATACTAGTCAGTGGCTGGGTAGGCACTGGTAGTATCAGAGCCAGATACACACAGGTTACATACGCCATGATCGTTAGAGCGAGAACAATAATTCTAGTACTAGACCTCCTCTGTAACTCTAAACATGTAACCTAAAAAAAATTTAAAGCATCGCTTAGGATACCAAAAAAAATCGTGCTAACTTAACTAACTAGTGTTTTTTTTTAATGAATGAAACATGTTTGAAAAATTGCTGCGCAAAAACCGTGCTAGAGCTGCACAATTAATCGTTAAAAAAATTGTGATCTCGATTCAACCCCCCTGACGATCTCCAATGCAGAGTTTGTTGATTCTTTCATATAACAAGTGGAGAGACTTTCAGCTGTCAAAAGAAAATATCTGGAGAGTCTGCCAAGTTTTTAACAGGAAACATTGTAACTAACGCTTCCTTCTTATGCCACGTACAGACGGTCGTTTTTTGTGATGAAAAAAAACTACGTTTTTGAAAACGTCATTTAAAATGACTGTGTGTGGGGAAAACGTTGTTTTATGTCTTCTGAAAAACGACAAAAAAAAAATTCGAACATGCTCGAATTTTTCGTGTCGTTTTTCAAAACGTCGTTTTTTGTTTCACAGAAATTGACCGTGTGTAGCAAAAAACAACGTTTAAAACAACGTTTTTAAACCCGCGCATGCCCAGAAGCTAGTTATGAAGCGAGCTTTAATGGAAAAAAGTGGTGAAACGTAACCTCGCTTTGCTAGAGCATTGTGAAAAAACGATGGTGTGTAGGCGACGTCGTTTTTGAAAATGATGTTTCAAAAATGTCGTTTTATTTCATGATTTAAAACATCGTTTTTTTTATCACAAAAAACGACCGTCTGTACGTGGCATTAGATCAAAGGGATAAACTTCTGTGTGTAAAGAAAAAATCTCAGCAGTCTGCCAAGTTTGTAAACAAAATGAAACATTGTAACTAAATTTAACCACTTAAAGTCCAACACTTGTTTCTTAAGTTAAAAAGCAATATTATTTGCTAGAAAATTACTTGGAACCGCCAAACATTATATATATTTTAGCAGAGACTCTAGGGAATACAATGGCTATTGCTGCAATATTTTATGTCACACTGCATTTGCCCACTTCAATGAATAATAAAAACCATAAAAACAAAACAGTGAAGTTAGCCCATTTTTTTGTTGTTGTTTTAATGTGAAAGATGATGTTACGCCGCAAGAATCGTGAGACAAACGTGATCTATCTTCTAAGCAAAAAAATTGCAATTCTCATTTTAGCCAGAATCGTGCAGCTCTATACAGTGCAACATAAAAAGTGCAAAGACCACCATAGAGTAATTTTCTAGCAAAAAACAAATGATGATTTTTACATGTAGTAGAGAAGTGTCAGAATTGGCCTGGGTGGCAAGGGGTTGATTACCATGAGTAATATACAAATAATTATTATAAGCACTGTGATCCTATCAGTTTGCTGCAGTGTGTCAGCTTGTATTTATATTGGCCGCTCTGAATGTAGCTTCTGACAGGCTGTGCAAGCAGGCCCGTATCTCCGGAACCATAAATGATAGCTGTCCCATATTTTGACCAGTTGTGGGGTAGGTCTTCCCATGCCTACCCCCCAAATGTGGGGTTTCTGTGACCTCTGGTCGTCGAGCTACAACCCCCCAAAGTCGATCTTTTTTTTTGGGGCAAATGGGCCTATTATGAGAAAGGGGCCTGGAGCTGCAGCTCCATCAGCCCCCTTGTTAATCCGCCCATTGATGCCCATCAGTGCAAATTAAATTGAAAATGCCAAGCCACCGGGCTCTCAAGGCTCACTCAGCAATGGTCACAGTACCATTCAGTGCAGGCCCACTCCTGGCCTCTAGGAAGGGGCTCTTCTGACACTTCATGTTTTCAGACTCCTCCGAGACTCCTCATGTCCCCAGGACTCTCTCTTCCAGTTGTCTCAGCTATGGTCCCCCAGACTCTCTCAGCTGGCTGACTCTTTTAGTCCACTGACCTGTAACCTCTCCCACATGGAGTGCTGTCTCAAGGATATTGGCTGGGTTCTTAAAAAGTAGCACACCTCCCTCCTGGCTGCAGCAAATGCTCCAACACGTTCCTACTCCACCTCTCTGAGCTTTGCTCAGATCCACCTTATAACGAATGTGGGCACCTGGACACACACACAACCTACAGAATTCCTGGAAAACCTGGACACAAGACTAAGGACTCCACCCCACCCAATGCTCTTTGGAGTGTTCAAGTATCCAGCCCTAATCCAGACTTACAAAATCCAGAGAACTTGTAAAACAGAATTTTCTCTGCTCACAAGCTTCTGCCGCAACTTCTCAAACAGACACATTGAGAGCCCTGTATCCAAATTAAAATAATTTTCCCAGACAAGGCCTCTCACTCTCACACTACATATAAAATATCAATATCCGGAATCCCCCTCTGAGGAAGTTCAGGGCAAGTGCCAAATGTCTTAATCCATTAAAACTGATCATACATGCTTAACTAGTTAAGGATCGGAAGGATTTTCCCCCCAATGACCAGACCATTTTTTGCGATACGACACTGTGTCCCTTTAACTAACAATTGCGTGGTCGTGCAACACTGTACTCAAACAAAATGTGTGTCCTTTTCCCCCCAAAAATAGAGCTTTCTTGGTGGTATTTGATCACCTATCTTTTTGTTTTTGCAATATAAACAAAAAAAGGCAGACAATTTAAAAATAAAACAATATATTTCTTAATTTCTTCATCAGTTTAGGCCAATATATATTCATCTACAACTTTCTGATAAAAAATCACAATAAGCGTATATTAATTGGAGTCTACAAAATTGGGGATATATTTATGGCATATTTATTATAACTTATTTTTTAGTAATAATAGCGGCGATTTGCGATTTTTAGCAGGACTGCGACATTGCGGCAGACATATCGGACACTTTTGAAACTTTTTTTGGGACCACTGATATTTACACAGCGATCAGTGCTAAAAATAGCCACTGATTATTGTATTAATGTCACTGGTAAGGAAGGAGTTAACACTAGGGGGCAATCAAGGGGTTAAGTGTTCCCTAGGGAGGTGTTTCTAGCTGTGGGGGGGGGGGGGGGAGTGTACTGACTGGAGGAGGAGAGAGATCACGGTTCCTAATCACTAGGTACAGCAGATCTGTCTCTCCCCTGACAGAACAGAGATCTGTCTGTTTACATTGACTGATACCCGTTCTGTCTTTCTACAGGAGCGATCACGGGTGGCCGGCGGACAATGCAGCTGCCAACCATGCATAGAATCAAAAATACATGCCACAGCAGAACGGACAGAAGAGTTGACACGTTTCACACTATGAAACAGTGCTATGATTAAGCACGGTTCGATAGTATGAAACGTGTCATCTCTTCTGTCTGTTCTGCTGTGGCATGTATTTTTTATTCTATTTTTTACGAATAAAGGCACATTTTTGGAGTGTGGCTGTCCAGAATCTTCTCTCATCCTCATTGCTATATGCATTGCCGACACCTGTTGCTTCAAATTTAGAGGGGAGGTTCATTTCCATTGATCTGCTTGGAGCCCCTTTCACTACATCAGCTCTGGTGTCACGCGCCTCCTAGAGCTCTTAAAGCGGCTGGCGTACAATGGCGGCGATTCGCCCAGGAGAGCCAACCTGCCGCAGTACAACTGTGGCGGCTGGTCTTAAAGTGGTTAAAGTGGAACTTTATCCATAACAACTTGATAAAAAAAGTAATGTTCTTTAGCAAGGAACACACATTTCACATTATTATGCTACCAAAGTTAGTGTGATCTGTAAATTGCTTCCAGCATTGCTCCTATTTCTTCTTAGCTAAAGCTGCCATTTTGCTGAAGCCCAGAGTCCCGACATTCAAAGAGTAACTGCACTTTTGATTAAAAAAAAACCTTCCCCTCTGGGTGATCTATGTATATTGCAAGGATGTTAACAAACTTTGATGTAGAGTCCTACCTTTTGTTTTTTCTAAAGAAAGAGCTGTTTGTTTGTCTGAGTCCATGTATAAATCTAATGGGAGTAGCTTCATAATTATCAATCAGCTGCTGCACTTACAGGGTTCTAATGAGGAAAATTGCATCTTTGTTGCAGGGGATCTCTGATATCTGACTTGTATCTTAGTGCAGACTTATGAGAAAATCAGTGACCCAATCACACAAGCAGGAAATTATGTTTCTGGAGGGCATTCTGTATACATTCTATGTACAGAACACCTTCAGGTAGCCATATTGCATTGCATTTTACAGAAAATGACAGAGCTGTGGATTGAAAAGGAAAGGTTATTTTTATTAACATTTGTAGCACCCCCATACTTTCAGTAAAGGCGCTACGCTAAAGTTAGTGGGGAATGAGAGAGATAATTTGCTCTCATTCCGAATTATGTCAAATTTGGCTGTCGCCAAATCTGGATTGTTCTGTGTGCTAGACTGCATTCTAGGGATGCAGTACCATCCCTGGGTGGCAGGTGGCGCTAGAGAGGTCCAGACGGAGCCGCTTTTTCCCTCGCGGGGCATGCTGGGGAGGAGTATTTCTGTGGCGGAGGCCGTTGTTCTTGTGTTCTTCGCAGGTTCCTGGTTCCAGGTGCGGCACCCACCTTTAGGGTGCCGCAGGGGTCTGTCCGGGGGCACTTCACCCACTCTGGCTGGAGTGGCGACGAACTGTACTACTATTACTGAAAGCAGGATTGCTTTCTTCTTCATCCAAGCCTGATACCGCAAAGTTCTTTACCTCATCATCCTTTCCTGTCTACCTCATGTTGATGTTGGTCGTGTTGGGCCGAGAAATAAAGCATTCAGAAAAGCTATTTCGCTGATTGGACATTTGTTTACTGCTCTACTCACTGCTATCACCCTAGACAACGATTAGAGGTAACTTAATTTGCCGATCCCAAAAAACAACCAGCGGCTCCTGAGGGGGTAGCACTACACATTCAATTACAATATGACTTGTGTCGCAATTGTATATGCTATGTTATTTTATATCTTTTTTGCTATTTTTTCCACTTTAAAGCGGGGGTCCGTCAAATTTTTTTTATTAAAAGCCAGCAGCTACAAATCAGCTGCTGACTTTTAATAAATGGACACTTACCTGTCCAGGGTGCCCTTGATGTCGCCAGCCTAAGCGGATCAATCGATCGGCTCTCGGCTGCCCCCGCCATCCTCGATGAGGGAATCAGGAAGTAAAGTGTTGCGGCTTCACTTCCCGGTTCCCTACTGCGCATGCGCTAGTCGCTCTGCGCGTCCTCACTGGTCCCTGCTGTCTTCTGGGACATGTGTGTTTCCCAGAAGACAGCGGGGGGTGGCATAACTATGCACGGTAGCAAATACCTGTTCCGAAAAGCGGAGGTTTCATTTTTGTGTGGACATATGCTTTAAGTACAGGCCAGCAATGAATATGGTCTACAGCAGTGGCGGCCCGTCCATTCGGGGCGCTCGGGCACCGCCCCCTCTCTCCTCGCCACCCCTCTATATGCAGTGGATAGATTCATGCTTAGCATTAATCTATGTAGGGCCGCCCCCTATTCTTGTGTCTGGCCCCTTTTAGTTTTCACCAGTTTTTTTTTAAGCACCTGATTAGAGGCAGAGGCTCTAATAGGCTTCAAAATAGGATGGGCTCAGGTTGCAGAGGATGTGACCGGAGCCCACCCAGGTGTGTTGCAACAGCAAATGAATATTCGCTGTTGCAACACTAATCCTCTTCCCAGCCAATCGGGAAGCAGGTATGAAACCCATTTCCTGATTGGCCAAAATGTCAGGCGATCCCATTGGACGCCTAGCACCAGGAGGAGCAGAGAGGAGACACACCAGAGAGGAGAGAGGAGAGGTAACCAGAGCAGCTTTCCCCGAGCCCACCGCGCTTAAGGACAGGGCTGGAAGATGGCTGCATCAGCTCCAACTGCTGCTCTCACCGCCGGCATCCAGGGTAAGGACAGTGGAGGGTGGGGGGTTTGCTGGTGGTGTTAGTGCCACTCCGTTCGTGGGGAGCTTGTACTACTGCCACTCCACCAGTGGCCCCGGGGGGAGGGGGTTGTTTGCCGCTCTCCCCAAAAAAAAACACACCAGCCACTATTGGTCTATAAAGTTAGCTGGCGGTTTGGGGAATAGACCCAATCTAAATCCCAATCGTCCTTCAATGTAAAAATGTAGCTCCTGTACTTTGTACAGGCAGGCATTATTACACTGACAGGAAGAATCAATAAACTTCCACTGGATTTGGATTGGATTTGATTGACAGCAGTGGGAGCCAATGGCTGCACTGCTTTCAATCTATCCAATCCAAGAGCCGAGAACCCCAGGCAGAGGGACAGCGCATCTCCAGCACGGGAGCGAAAGGGCTCAGGTGAGTTAAATGGGGGGTGGTCAGTGACAGAAGTTTTTTCACCTTAATGCATAGGATGTATTAAGGTGAAAAAACATGAGGGTTTTTGTAAAAACACATGAGTGTGTGATGTCGTACGGCATAGGTACATGAAGTCATGTGTTCCTATTGCATTCAGTGGGCAGTAAAAATAACTTAACAGCATGTCAAGAGCAACCAGAGATATTTTTCTTTTTTTTTCTTTTAATAAACTAAACTCTGGTGTTTTTTTATTTGCTAGCATACCCCATCCACAGAACGCATGCACGGACTCTGAATACTTCATAATGAGCTGTGAATACGGTATCAGAATTGTGTTACAATAGATGGCTGATTGGCACAGTTTCAATGCAGAATTTACTTCCCTATATTATGGATTCTTTTGTCACTATATGGTAAGAAATGTTTTAAATCTAGGAACACTGTTATTTCCTAGACAATAACACAATAGTTGTAAGTAATATAAAGTAATTATTACTCATAACTGTGCAGTTCTATTTGTACTATTGGTCCATAGAAGGGTAGAGGAGCCAGTACGGAGAGATGCAGGGCTGGACTGGGACAAAAATTTGGCCCTGGACTTCATCCAGACTGGCCAACTTTGACAGGTCTCTCCCATGGCGACCGGACAACTCCCGTACCCCCCCGGCCACCCAAGCCCCCTCTCCCCCTTCACTAGCCATTCTACTTTATTAGAGTAGAACGGCTGGTACTGGTACTCTTATAGGCAGTACCAGTGGGGAAGCTAGACATTATTTCACCCGGGGCAAAGAATGAGTTCAGTGTCCCTCCTTATGGGACAAGATTAGGCAGAAGTGAGAAACTCCCAGGCCATAGCTGTTGAGTCAGCTGTCTGTCCCCTCCCCCATGCTCCTCTATTGTCCCCCCTGCTCCTCGGGTTCTCCTTTTGCTTCTCTGTTCCCCCCCCCAGGTGAGCGCTGCGGGGAGGGAGAGGAGGTAATCGCTGCGGGAGAGACAGAGATGCAGAGGGGGGAGGCGGTCCGCTGTCACTGAAGCCGGCCCACTGAGCTATGGGGCCACCGGGAAACTCCCTGTAGTCCCAATGGCCAGTCCATCCCTGGAGAGATGTTATTAACAGAACTGTACGGATCTGAACCAAAAATATAGATCTGTTAATAGCAGTAACTTTAAAGCTTATCTAAACTAGAAACAAAAATTTTATATATTGCAGCTTACCAGTTTTTAATTGTTGTGGCTGCATTAGCGTTCTAGTTTAAAGTATGCGTATGTAAGCCCTCACCTAGTAAAGTAACGTTGAGCGACTTTAACTACTAGTTTAACTATTTCAATACCAGGCACTTCCTGCCCAAGCTAATTTTCAGCTTTCAGCGCTGTCACTTTTTAAATGACCTTTGCACGGTCATGCAACACTGTACCAAAAACAAAATGTTTATAATTTTGTGCCAATAAATAGAGCTTTCTTTTGGTGGTATTTGATCATCTCTGCGGTTTTTATTTTTTGCTAAACAAATAAAAAAAGACCGAAAATTTTAAAGGAAAAAATATGTTTTTCTTTGTATCTGTTATAAAATTTTGTAAAAAAGTAAGTTTTCTCCTTCACTGCACTGATGGTCACTAATAAGGCTGCACCGATGAGGTGACACCAATGAGATGGCACTGATGGTCACTGATGATGTAAATTTAAGAAGGTTAATATGAGGCACGGATGGGCACTGATAGGCGCCACTGATGGGTGGCACTGATATGCAGCACTGATGGGCATTTATAGGCGGCACTGATGGGTACTCATAGGAGGCACTGATGAGCACTGATAGGTGACACTGATGGGCACTGAAAGGCTGCACTGATGGGTGGGACTGATAGGCAGCACTGCTGGGCACTGATAGGGGGCACTGATGTGCTCATGTAGTATGCAGATTAGTTCTGTAAATTTAAGAAGGTGCACCTAATGACAACTTGTTATGTGAATAAAAGAAACCTGTCTACAGAATCTCTGCACAAGGCTGAAATGGGCTACAAGACCATCAGTAAGAAGCTTGGGGAGAAGGAGACAACCGTTGGAGCGATTATTTGCAAATGGAAGAAATACTAAATAACCATCAATCGCCCTTGGTCTGGAGCTCCATGCAAGATTTTGCCTCATAGAATGAAATCCTACAGCGCCCGCAGGGTTCCCCTCCTCAGGAAGGTAAATGTACAGACCCATCTAAAGTTTGCCAATAAACATCTAAATTATTAGGAGAAGGACAGGGAGAAAGTGATGTGGTCAGATGAGAACAAAATTGAGCTCTTTGGTATTAACTTGACTCGCCTTTGAGGGAAGAAAACCGTTGACTATGACCCTAAGGACACCATCCCTACCGTCACGCATGGAGGTGGAAATGTTGGGCCAGATCCACAAAAACCTGGCACAACTTAAAAAATCCCATTTAAGTTACACTGCCTTAAAATTTCTACCTAAGTGCCCGATCCACAAAGCACTTACCTAGAAATTTCAGGCCGTGTAACTAAAATTCCGCCGGCGCAAGGCGTTCCTATTCAAAAGGGGCGAGTCCCATTTAAATGAGGCACGCTCCCGCGCCGGCCGTACTGCGCATGCGCGAAGTTACGTTACGCCGAGTTTTGTGGATCGCGCCGGCTTAAAAAAGTTGCGTCGGGAAAAAAAAAAAAATTGACAGCGTCGCTCGGCATGCATTCCTGAGGGAGAACTCCATGCCAATTTTCAAAGAAAAAACCGGCATGGGTTCCCCCCCCCAGGAGCATACCAGGCCCTTAGGTCTGGTATGGGTTGTAAGGAGACCCCCCTACGCCGAAAAATCGACGTGGGGGTCCCCCTACAATCCATACCAGACCTGTATCCAAAGCACGCTACCCGGTCGGTCAGGAAAGGGAGTGGGGACGAGCGAGCGCCCCCCCCCTCCTGAGCCGTGCCAGGCCGCATGCCCTCAACATGGGTGGGTTGGGTGCTCTGGGGCAGGGGGGCGCACTGCGGGCCCCCCCACCCCAGAGCACCCTGTCCCCATGTTGATGAGGACAGGACCTCTTCCCGACAACCCTTGCCGTTGGTTGTCGGGGTCTGCGGGCGGGGGCTTATCGGAATCTGGGAGTCCCCTCAAATAAGGGGGCCCCCAGATACCGGCCCCCCACCCTAAGTGAATGGATATGGGGTACATCGTACCCCTACCCATTCACCTGGAGGCAAAAAGTTAAAGTTATTAAACACATAACACAAGGGTTTTTAAAATAATTTATTAGTCTGCTCCGGAGGCCCCCCCTGTCTTCTTTATTAGCTCTAATACCAGGGGGGGCTTCTTCTTCCACTCTCCGGGGGTCTTCTTCCACTCTCCGGGTTGGGGTTTCTTCTTCCGCTCTCCGGGGGGGGTCTTCTCCGCTCTCCGGGGGTCTTCTTCTATCTCCGCCGCTCTCCGCTGTTGACTCGGCGAACCCCGGTTCTTCTGCAGCTGTCCGGTGCCTTCTTCTTCAGCGCTGGCTGCCTGCTATCTTCGTGTGTTAGCTCAATTACTAGCAGGCAGCCATCGCGGTCTTCTGTGACGTCAGGTTCTTCTTCTCCCTTCTTCCGATGTTGACTCGTCGCCTCTTGTCACTGTAATGATGGAAGCGCGCCTTGCATCCCATTTATATAGGCATCACCGTCCCATCATGCTCCGGCAGGTACCCACGTGGTGGGTGCCTACCCACGTGCACCCACCACGTGGGTACCTACCGGAGCATGATGGGACGGTGATGCCTATATAAATGGGATGCAAGGCGCGCTTCCATCATTACAGTGACAAGAGGCGACGAGTCAACATCGGAAGAAGGGAGAAGAAGACAAGAGAAGAAGGTGACGTCACAGAAGACCGCGATGGCTGCCTGCTAGTAATTGAGCTAACACACGAAGATAGCAGGCAGCCAGCGCTGAAGAAGAAGGCACCGGACAGCTGCAGAAGAACCGGGGTTCGCCGAGTCAACAGCGGAGAGCGGCGGAGATAGAAGAAGACCCCCGGAGAGCGGAGAAGACCCCCCCGGAGAGCGGAAGAAGAAACCCCCCCCGGAGAGTGGAAGAAGACCCCCGGAGAGTGGAAGAAGAAGCCCCCCCTGGTAATAGAGCTAATAAAGAAGACAGGGGGGGGCCTCCGGAGCAGACTAATAAAATATTTTAAAAACCCTTGTGTTGTGTGTTTAATAACTTTAACTTTTTGCCTCCAGGTGAATGGGTAGGGGTACGATGTACCCCATATCCATTCACTTAGGGTGGGGGGCCGGTATCTGGGGGCCCCCTTATTTGAGGGGACTCCCAGATTCCGATAAGCCCCCGCCCGCAGACCCCGACAACCAACGGCAAGGGTTGTCGGGAAGAGGTCCTGTCCTCATCAACATGGGGACAGGGTGCTCTGGGGTGGGGGGGCCCACAGTGCGCCCCCCTGCCCCAGAGCACCCAACCCCCCCATGTTAAGGGCATGTGGCCTGGCACGGCTCAGGAGGGGGGGGCGCACGCTCGTCCCCACTCCCATTCCTGGCCGGCCGGGTAGCGTGCTTTGGATACGGGTCTGGTATGGATTGTAGGGGGACCCCCTACGTCGATTTTTCGGCGTAGGGGGGTCTCCTTACAACCCATACCAGACCTAAGGGCCTGGTATGCTCCTGGGGGGGAACCCATGCCGGTTTTGTTTTTACAAATTGCCGTGGAGTTCTCCCTCGGGAATGCATACCAAATGCCGTCGCTTGAATGGGCTTTTACATGGTGTTACTAGTTTACACTTTGTAACACCAGCCCTAGTTTTACACTTGCAAACTAAAACTTACGGCGAAAAAACGAAGCTGAAAAGCTTTGTGGATCGCCTTAAGTGCTAATTTGCATACTAGAAGCGGCATTTCGACTCGAAATGCCCCCAGCGGCGGATGCGGTACTGCATCCTAAGATTTGGCAGTGTAATTCAATTACACATGCCGGATCTTCTGCCTAACTTTGGAAAACTGCTTCTGTGGATCAGTTCCAAAGTTAGGACAAGGGATACGATGGAGTAACAGCAGTTACTCCGTCGTATCTCTTTTGTGGATCTGGCCCATTATGCTTTGGGGCTGTTTCTCTGTATGTATGGAGGGAGCTGAAACTTCAAGTTGCCAAGCGACAGCCAAGAAACCTTAAGTATTTAGAAAAGATCTGTAAAGAAGAGTGGACCAAAGTCCCTCCCAAGATGTGTGCAAAGCAAACCAACAAGGGTTTCTCTACCAACTACAAAGTCATTTTTTGCTTGGGGATTAAATACTTTTTTTACTCACTGAACTGCAACTCAATATATATAGAGATAGACACACATATAATAAAATATTTACCAAAATGTATATATATATATATCTTTTCATGTGACAACACTGAAGAAATGACACTTTGCTACAATGTAAAGTAGTGAGTGTACAGCTTGTAAATAAGAGCCAATTCACACAGGGGCAACACGACTTCCAGCGCGACTTTGGAAGGCAACTTGGACACGGCTTGAGTATGAATCACAGCGCGACTTGGGGCGACTTCAGTGAGACTTGGGGCGACTTACGTGACACAGTCTAGGGGATGTCTTTTTGAAGTTTTATTGAACAGGAAAGAGGGTGCAATATATTTCAAAACACAATCAGGCAGAGGAGGATAAATTTTCAGCAAAGTTCCTGAGTAGTTCCTGAGTAGCAGCCTTAAGTATTGATGGAGGTATAGGAGACAACCAGCTAATCTGAGACTCTGTAAGAGCAGTCACAGTCCTTGTAGCAACCTTTGGCAGCTTACCCTCAAAGGACAGGTATACCTGAAGCTCTAGACATAAGGTCCTACTCACAATGTCTAGAGACAGCTCGCCAAACAGTATCCAAGTGCCACTACCCAATAAAAGAGGTCCAGCCCAGATTCCTAAGGTAGTGTCCTCTAGCAGATTTCCCTACAGGCCATCAGCCAAGTAAACTAAGAGGGGAGGGGAAGTTTGGGACTTTAACTACTTAACCCCCGGACCATATTGCTGGTCAAAGACCAGGCCACTTTTTGCGTTCCGGCACTGCGTCGCTTTAACTGACAATTGCGCGGTCGTGCGACGTGGCTCCCAAACAAAATTGGTGTCCTTTTTTCCCATAAATAGAGCTTTCTTTTGGTGGTATGTGATCACCTCTGCGGTTTTTAGTTTTTGCGCTATAAACAAAAATACAGCGACAATTTTGAAAAAAATTAATATTTTTTTACTTTTTGCTATAATAAATATCCCCCATATATATATATAAAAAAAATAATTCTCAGTTTAGGCCGATACGTATTCGTCTACATATTTTTCGGAAAAAAAAATCGCAATAAGCGTTTATTGATTGGTTTGCGCAAAAGTTATAGCGTTTACAAAATAGAGGATAGTTTTATGGCATTTTTCTTAATATTTTTTTTTCTAGTAATGGTGGCGATCAGCGATTTTTATCAGTACTGCGACATTATGGCGGACACTTTTGACAAATTTTTGGGACCATTGGCATTTTTATAGCGATCAGTGCTATACAAATGCATTAATAAAATAAAATGGGATTCTGCGCAACCTATCACGTTATTATTTATCAAGGGTCCGTATTAGCACTAAAGCACTGTCACTTTATACAAATGCATTGATTACTATAAAAATGCCACTGGCAGTGAAGGGGTTAACACTAGGGGGCGAGGAAGGGGTTAATCATGTTCCCTGGGTGTGTTCTAACTGAAGGGGGGGTGGACTGACATGGGGAAATTACAAATCGCTGTCCATACATTGTATGAACAGACGATAGGTAATTTCCCCCCCTGACAGGACCGGGAGCTGTGTGTTTTCACACACACCTCCCGGTTCTCGCTCTGTAACAAGCGATCGCGGGTGCCCGGCAGTGATCGCGACCGATGGGCACGCCCGCGCCCCTATTGGCTGCTCGGCGACATGACGTATAGCTACGTGATCTCGCCCAGCAGAGCCGACCTGCCGCCGTATAACGGTCGGCAAGCAGTTCAATGAAAGCATGGAGTTATGTGTCTCCATCCCTATTGCAGTATACCAAAAATAAAAGGTTGGGACTTTGAGTGAGGCATGTACAGTATGGCTAAAAAACGATTGTAAAAAATGTACACATTTATTGTCTAAACAGTAAATGACATAGCATAATCCTGTAGATACATGCATGGATTTATAAACATAACAAATTGCGTATTGTAGACCAGGGCTCAAAATTTCAAGTCCTGAGCTACTAGCCAGGTCCCAAGGCGTACTCGCCACCAGTTGTCCCACCCAACCCCTACCATGTCCCGCCCCCTAATCCCGCCCTTAGACACGCCCTCATAAATCTCATGAAATTACACTTAAATGTTTTATGCAGAATTAAGTTATAAAAATAAATGTTAACAACAACTTTATCTGTGCCCAAAAATGCAGCCTGCCCATGCCTACCAATGCAGCATGTGTCCCCCACTTTGCAGCCAGAGTCCCCCCCCACACTATTGCAGCCAGAGTCCCCCCCCACACTATTGCAGCCAGAGTCCCCCCCACACTATTGCAGCCAGAGTCCCCCCCACACTATTGCAGTCAGAGTCCCCCCCACACTATTGCAGCTAGAGTCCCCCCCACACTATTGCAGCCAGAGTCCCCCCCCTACACTATTGCAGCCAGAGTCCCCCCCACACTATTGCATCCAGAGTCCCCCCCACACTATTGCAACCAAAGTCCCCCCACACTATTGCAGCCAGAGTCCCCCCCACCACACTACTGCAGCCAGAGTCCCCCCACAACCACACTATTGCAGCCAGAGTCCCCCCCACACTATTGCAGCCAGAGTCCCCCCCCACACTATTGCAGCCAGAGTCCCCCCCATACTATTGCAGCCAGAGTCCCCCCCCCCCACACTATTGCAGCCAAAATCCCCCCCACACTATTGCAGCCAATCTTTGCTGGGTAGGAGAGAAGCCGCCGCGTTGTTCAAACTGCGGGGAACATGACAGCTTTCAACTCAATAGCTGTGTTCCCCGCCACGCGCGTCATATACAGCCCCTCCCCCCTTGTCCGGGAAACTTTGATAGACAGATCACCCATCCAATCCTGGGATGGGTGATCTGTCCATACATTGTATGAACAGACGATAGGTAATTTCCCCCCCTGACAGGACCGGGAGCTGTGTGTTTTCACACACACCTCCCGGTTCTCGCTCTGTAACAAGCGATCGCGGGTGCCCGGCAGTGATCGCGACCGATGGGCACGCCCGCGCCCCTATTGGCTGCTCGGCGACATGACGTATAGCTACGTGATCTCGCCCAGCAGAGCCGACCTGCCGCCGTATAACGGTCGGCAAGCAGTTCAATGAAAGCATGGAGTTATGTGTCTCCATCCCTATTGCAGTATACCAAAAATAAAAGGTTGGGACTTTGAGTGAGGCATGTACAGTATGGCTAAAAAACGATTGTAAAAAATGTACACATTTATTGTCTAAACAGTAAATGACATAGCATAATCCTGTAGATACATGCATGGATTTATAAACATAACAAATTGCGTATTGTAGACCAGGGCTCAAAATTTCAAGTCCTGAGCTACTAGCCAGGTCCCAAGGCGTACTCGCCACCAGTTGTCCCACCCAACCCCTACCATGTCCCGCCCCCTAATCCCGCCCTTAGACACGCCCTCATAAATCTCATGAAATTACACTTAAATGTTTTATGCAGAATTAAGTTATAAAAATAAATGTTAACAACAACTTTATCTGTGCCCAAAAATGCAGCCTGCCCATGCCTACCAATGCAGCATGTGTCCCCCACTTTGCAGCCAGAGTCCCCCCCCACACTATTGCAGCCAGAGTCCCCCCCCACACTATTGCAGCCAGAGTCCCCCCCACACTATTGCAGCCAGAGTCCCCCCCACACTATTGCAGTCAGAGTCCCCCCCACACTATTGCAGCTAGAGTCCCCCCCACACTATTGCAGCCAGAGTCCCCCCCCTACACTATTGCAGCCAGAGTCCCCCCCACACTATTGCATCCAGAGTCCCCCCCACACTATTGCAACCAAAGTCCCCCCACACTATTGCAGCCAGAGTCCCCCCCACCACACTACTGCAGCCAGAGTCCCCCCAAAACCACACTATTGCAGCCAGAGTCCCCCCCACACTATTGCAGCCAGAGTCCCCCCCCACACTATTGCAGCCAGAGTCCCCCCCATACTATTGCAGCCAGAGTCCCCCCCCCCACACTATTGCAGCCAAAATCCCCCCCACACTATTGCAGCCAATCTTTGCTGGGTAGGAGAGAAGCCGCCGCGTTGTTCAAACTGCGGGGAACATGACAGCTTTCAACTCAATAGCTGTGTTCCCCGCCACGCGCGTCATATACAGCCCCTCCCCCCTTGTCCGGGAAACTTTGATAGACAGATCACCCATCCAATCCTGGGATGGGTGATCTGTCTATCAAAGTTTCCTGGACAAGGGGGGAGGGGCTGTATATGACGCGCGCGGCGGGGAACACAGCTATTGCATTGAAAGCTGTCATGTTCCCCGCGGTTTGAACAACGCGGCGGCTCCTCTCCTACCCAGCAAAGGTTGGCTGCAATAGTGTGGGGGGGGGACTTTGGCTGCAATAGTGTGGAGGGGACCAGACAGCGGCGACGGCGACTCTCCTCTCCTCTCCTTGCTCGCCCCCCCCCCCGCTCCCAGACAGCCCACACTCGCCAGCCCTCAAAATTTACTCGCAAAATGCGAGCAGGCGAGTGTAAATTTTGAAGGCTGTTGTAGACCATATTCATAGGGAAAAATCCTAACAGCATAGCGCATTTCATCATGTGGCATGGGACAATGTCCTCCATATTTAAGGATCACTTGGAAAAGATGGTGCAGTAAAATCAAGATGAATAAAAGGCCATCAACCAAGCACATGCTGAAACAGCACAGGCTGCCTCCTAGGGGCAGAGCCCCTGGACAGAATGACTCTAAACAGACCTCCCCAAACTCTGATCTTCTCCTCAGCCATCCTCTTGGCGCTCCCTTCCAGCGATTGGCTGAGGGCAACAAAATATTCATAACCCAGTGGCTGACCCTCCTATTCTATTTCTGGTAGCTTCTTCCAGAGGCAGGCAGGAGTGATCAACCACCAGGCTTATGAAGACCAGACCTAAAAAAATGAATTGCTGTTCAGCTGAGTACAGCAGAGCCAAAAACTACATTTAAACGTTCTAACGTAGGGCGTGACACAGTGCAAAATTAAAACCTCTATCAGGAATTAATGCTATCAGTAGACCAGTTTGGGTAATTTTATGAAATTTGCTGTTGTGATTATCTTTGTAACCAGTGAGGAAAAACTCCCCTTAATAGGAACCTACACACTGCTGAAAACCTTGCATGTACCATATACAAAAAAATAAAAAAAATACCATTTACCAAATTATACTTTCTGAATGTTTTAATAAGCCCTCCTTTTTTTTAAATACTTTACTGTTTTCCTCTTCTCTCTTTGTGTAGTCTTTCAGTGCTCTGGGCTCACTGTGCTTGTACAGCTTGTGCTGAAAATAAAATAGCAGACTAGCAGCACTCTAACAATGGTGAAATAATTGGGCACAGAAGGTCCAAGCCCATTAGGAGGTGTTTTCACTCCTCTGAATATTTAGAAAATCAAGAAATAAGCCATGTATGCTGTTGCTATATGCATTTGTCATTTTTTTCACCAAAATGTCTCTCTCCCAAACCTAAAAACTATTTGCTGATTCAAGTGCACTAATACAGAATAAGTGTCAAGGAGCATAAACCTAGGATCACCTCTCACATGAAAAACGTCAGTAGGATACACCGCCGCCAGCTTCTGACTCAGCCTCTATGACATAAGTAAAAGCCTCTATCAATCCCCTGTCTGGAGCATAGAGGATGCGCCCGGCATCTCATGTGGCTGCAGCTGTCACTTCCCCTTCGCTAGAAAGACAGACAGGAATTCCAGATACGCTTCTATGCTAGGAAGAAGAATTGTCACCTTGACCATGGCTAAGTCACAGGCCTAATGAGTGATTTGTCCATTGCCATTTTAGGCTAATGTATGCTAACACCAAAGTGACAAAGGAAGACTTGGATAAAAACAAGCTGGTGAAGAAATTGACAATGGGCTATTACTGCTTTTTGTAACTATTTTAAGTTAATATGCTTGACAGAGAATAAAGAAAAATAGAGGCTTAATTTGTCCCATAGATTCAATAAATTCCACAAATCTACTAAAACATTACAGTTTACAGTTTTTATTTTTATGGCAAGAAAAGGGTACCTATTTACCTAAAATAATAACAATCACGCATGCTGAAAAATCCCACTTTGTGATTTTTACCTACAGGTAAGCCTATAATAATAATAATAATAATATACTGTATTTATTGGTGTATAACACTCACTTTTTTACCCTGAAAATAGAGGGTAAACTGTGCCTGCGTGTTATACGCAGGGGGCTGTGGAAAGTTTTTTTCCTGAAACTTCTCTCTTAAAGTTAGGGTGCGTGTTATACGCCTGTGCCTGTTATACGCCGATAAATACGGTAATAATAATAATAATTTGTCTTTGGTGTATCCTGATAATTTTTAATAAAGGTACGTTGTTTGGAACCTTCGGATGTGCAGCCATTCTTCTTTTTTCAAGTATTCCACTGAGGCGGGCCAGGACTAGCACTCCAACTTGGTTCCATTTGGGTCCAAGAGCAGCAGATTCCTTCTTCCTTGAAGCCTATAATAAGGCTTACCTATAGGTAAAATTAATATGTCCTAAACATTCATGGTTTAGGAAATATTCACCCTGCATGCGCATGCGCTCTGAAGGTATATAACTTCAGAGCTTCTTGGCGGAACGGAGGGCTCCCAAGTGCATGCACGGGAATGACGTCCTTGTGGCTTCCGGCAAATCACAGAGCCGGAGCCCCCAATCCCAGAAGAAAGGACAGGAGAAGATGTCAGCTTTGTTCTAAGGTGAGTATTTGATAATGTGCTAGTGTGCGATGCAAACTAGCACATTATGCCCTTGTCTTTCAGGGATTTTTTTGTACTCGATTTACAATCCCTTTAACAGGAGCATGGCTGATTCATGTAGAGTGAGAATTTAATAATGAGCCCACTTGAAGAGCTTGAAGAAAAGATTGGTTTCAATTTAGGATTAGAAAAGGGTGGCTTTATCACCTATTTTTATCTGTAATGATGAACAATTTAGTGAGTTGGCTTAAAATACACTGGGACTGCTATTTTCTTGGTTTATTGTAGCACAATACAATAATACAAATGGTTGTCTGTTAAAGTGGTTGTAACCCTAAAAAAGATCCTGTTCCCTTATAGTAGTTTAAACAGCACAGTGCTTGTGCTGTCTAATATGCCCTTTTCTAAGCTGTAAAAAACCTGGTTGATCCTGCCTGTTCCTGTGCCCCCCATGTGCTGACCACGATAATCATGGCTGCCGAACCATGATTGCAGTGGTCAGATTACGTGCCTCCATCATCCCGCTGCTCTCCTCTCTCCTTCTCCCCCTCCCTCCCTGCCTGCCAGCTCCTGTGTGTGTCTCTCCCCCTCTCTGCTCCCTCCTTCCACTACTATTAGTAGCTGGCCGGTCACGTAACCTCCGGCTGTTGTCCACCACCATCTATGGGCTACAGCGAAAGGGGTTAAATGACTAGCACAGTGGTCACTTGACCTCCCCAGCTGATTTTAAAGGGGGATCTTGTCCCCTCCTGCTGTAGCCTGTAGATCTGAGAAATAGAGTGACTGGAGGTCACATGACCAGCCAAAAGTGGTCAAAGATAAAGACCGAACAAAAAAACATTTACACAGTGTAGGAGAGATTAATAGAACTGAAGACCTGGCTGTAATTGTTCTTTCCATTTACAACCACTTTAAGCTTGTTATTTATCTAGGTCATAATGTAGACAGATAGATAGTTGGTCGCATTTAACTGGACTTGTTATGTAAAGTTGAAAACATTGTTCTGCTTATCAAAAAGCTTCTTCTGTTCTAATAGGGGTCAGAAAACATAAGCAGCAGTTATACACACAGGTAACCCAGTCACCAGATACCATGGAATGTGTCAAGGCAGTTGTCAATTGGCTAAGAGATAATGAGAGGTGTGACATTTTGTGACGGGAAACCTCTTATCTTGTCATAAAATGACTTTATATACCCAATAGTAATATACCAAAAAAAATGAGGAAGCGATCCTATTGGCCTAGGAAGAGGAGGTAGGAGAAGGCAGGAGTTGCACAGCCCCCTTGAGGAGACATAGGAGAAGCCGCCACCTGTCGCCCGGAGGAAAGTGCTGCCCACCTCATAGATGGAGTGAGTGTGTGGCCGCCACTGTTTGTATTTATATCCTGCCACAAGGGAACAGAGGCTTGAACATCCGGCAGCGGAAACATTAACTTCTTCCTAACTTCAGGGCAGCCTGACAGCAAATTACACAATACACATTTAACCCATGAAAAGCAGTACAAAATTACCAAGATGAGGTAGAACATATTCATTCACCTCTGCCTACGTACTTCCAGGAGTACATGCTAATGTCATAGGCTCTGCCTCCTCCAGAATGCATTGCATATCAAGCCAAACCTCTGACATGACTTTCACATCAGCGGACCAATAGGGTCCGCCTGTCCGTTTTTCAGACGGACCCGATCGGACCACCCATTCTTCTCTATGGGGCGGCAGATGTCAGTGGACATGTGTTGTTTGTCACTCGCCGGTAGTCCATTTCCATCCAACAGAGAACAACGGGCTATGCAGAGTGGACACGGACCTATCATCTGCCTGCCCAGCGGGAATCAGCGGAGAGATCCCCCGCTGAGCAGGCGGATCCACTTGGATGTATTTTGCTCCGTCTGAAATGGGACTAAAGCCCAACTGAACTTTAATTTAAATCAGCTAAATGCATTCCAGGTGCATCAAAACAATGGTGTGCAAATCTACGGCCTCGTTTACACTTATGGTTGGGAAGTGGTTAACTAACCCTGATGAATGAGGTTGGCTTTCACCCCCAAAATGTGTTGGCATACCTTTACAACTGGGTGAACAAATATCTGCGCTAACAATAAAAATACAAATAAAAAGCAGTCAGCACAGTTTGTAGACAAATCAAACACAAAAAATAATAGTCCAAAGTGCAGCGCTTAAAAATAATGATAAATATGAAATAGTGAAATGATAACAGATTCCAATGGAAAGTGAAGATGAAAAACTTCCACCAAGCTTCAGGGTGCACAAAGACAAAAGCACACCAACACCCAGTGCAGTCAATCTGCTTACCAGATAAATATGAAAGAAAAGCTTGTAATCATATAGTGCAGAGGTTCAATGGTGGATGGCAACACTTCTAAACTTGGTATGCAGGATTGGGTTGATCCAAAAACACTGGTACCAGAAGATCATCAGAACTCTCATAAACGGATGGATTATAGTGCAGTCATCAACAGGGCATTAAACATCATTCATCAGGTATGCGCTCAACAGCCTCCTGGGTGAATCAGTCACTGATGTTTCAGGGAAGTACCTCCATTTCTTCTGAATGTCTTGGGTTTGCAGGCCTTAACCCACATTTTCAGGTCCTAAACCTCCACTCCTCTGTTATCTTATGGTTGGGCTCTCCTTCTGATGCCCACAATAGAGATGGCCTGGCGGTTCACCCCCCGCGGTCGTTTCGCGGCGAACTTTGCTCGTTCGCGGTCCGCCAAACAGGCGGACATCTGGCGATATTCGCGGCGGTCCGTCATTTTACATTGAGAAGAACTTTGACCTATGACACTTCCATCAAATGGTGCAGGACAGCCAATTGAGACATTTCAGCACATGGACATACCCCCTACCTTATAAATAGACCTGATCTGGCAGCCATCTTTCATTCTGCTTTTTGTCAGTGTAGGGAGAGGTTGGTGTTTGGAGCAGGGACAGGCTGTATTGAATCAAATAGCTATCTAAAAGGTCCACAAAAGTCATTTTAAGGACTGGTATAGGTGTACTACTTGCTGTGCAGTATATACTGTAGGTGTAATACATTCATATATTTTTTCTCAGTGTAGGGACAGGTTGCTGTTTGGAGCAGGGACAGGCTGTAGTGACACAAATCGTTACCTAACAGGTCCACAAAAGTCCTTTCAAGCACTGGTATAGGTCTACTACTTGCTGTGCAGTATATAGGTGTAATACATTCATATACTTTTTGTCTGTGTAGGGACAGGTTGCTGTTTGGAGCAGGGACAGGCTGTATTGAATCAAATACTGTAGCTATCTAAAAGGTCCACACAAGTCATTTTAAGGACTGGTATAGGTGTACTACTTGCTGTGCAGTATATAGGTGTAATACATTCATATACTTTTTGTCAGTGTAGGGACAGGTTGCTGTGTGCAGAGCAGGGACAGACTGTAGTGACACAAATCATTACCTAACAGGTCCACAAAAGTCCTTTCAAGCACTGGTATAGGTGTACTACTTGCTGTGCAGTATTTAGGTGTAATACATTCATATACTTTGTGTCAGTGTAGGGACAGGTTGCTGTGTGCAGAGCAGGGACAGACTGTAGTGACACAAATCGTTACCTAACAGGTCCACAAAAGTATTTTCAAGCACTGGTATAGGTGTACTATCGTTTGGTGTGCAGTATATAGGGGTGTAATACACTTATAATATACTTTCGAATATAGAAAGCATATTATAGTGGATTTGTATTGTGCAGCATTGTGACTGGTTGTGTATTTGGTTACTGCTGAATTTATGCCTCTTTCGCTGCATTACCTCTGCTACACACATTGACAAAATTTCCTGAAAATAAAGTTTCATAACTGGTGCGATAAACCAGCGGCCCCCCAAAATGACAGATTGAAGCGGGGTGTTATCTAAAAATATACTTTCATAATAGTGTACTTGGGTACTGCAGAATTTTTGGCGCTTTAGCTGCGTTACCTCTGCTACACACAGTGACAACATTTCCTGAAAAAAAAGTTTCATAACTTGTGCGATAAACCATTGGCCCCCCAAAACGACAGATTGAAGCGGGGTGTTATCTAAAAATATACTTTCATAATAGTGTACTTGGGTACTGCAGAATTTTTGGCGCTTTCGCTGTGTTACCCCTGCTACACACAGTGACAACATTTCCTGAAAAAAAAGTTGAAGCGGGGTGTTAATTTCTTTCTTCCACATATACTGCGCTTCTCTAGAGACTTTTGTCACAGGGTCATTTAAAAAATGACAGGCAGAGGAAGAGGAAGGCCCTTCCGCAGGGGTGGTAGAGGTAAGGCAGGAGCACCAGGCCGGAGCCAAAGTGGGAAGTGGCACAATGTTCGTTTGATTACGTCAAAGGACGCACCAGACTTGGTTGAGTGGCTCCCCACCAACACCAACACCGCCACCATATACCCTCCGCTTGAGTCACAGGAATTATTTTCCTATCCATCAGAAGACATTTCGGATGCACAGCCGTTCTTGGCATTGGATCAGGAAGAGGAGGTAGCAACAGCCGGTACTCAGCAGTCTGACGACAGTACTCAGATCAGCCCAAGGAGGTTGGTGCCCACTGTCGCTGCCTACTCCGAGATCTCTATTGTTAGTGATGGGGAAGGTGACGTCGATGATGACGTGTCTACAGACGTCATGTGGTTGCCCACAAGAGAGGAACAGGGGGGAGTTCAGAGGGAGAGATGGATCAGCAGATAGGGAGGAGAAACAGGTCGAACTTACATTGCACAGGAGGGACAAACCAGACTCCTAATGTATCAGGAGCGAGCCATCAACCATGTAGGTCACATCTGGCGCTCCCAGAAAGCCGGCCCATGGCTCCGCAGTGTGGGCTTGTTTTAACGTGTCTGCTGCAGACAATAGTGTTGCCATCTGCAGCCTTTGCAGTCAACGCATAAGTTGCGGTAAGCCCAACACTCACCTCGGGACGACCACCTTAAGAAGGCACCTGGCCTCCCATCACCAAGCCCAGTGGGAGCAACGCCATCAGAACCCACAAAGCCACACTCCAGGCTCTCACCGTCCAGCCTCTTCTCCTTCTCCTCTATGCTCACAATTGTCCTCCACTCCAACTCCATCATGCCGTCCTCACGTTTTTCTGCAAAACGGCAGGCTTCTGTGGCCCAAATGTTCGATCGTAAAAAAACGATGACGCCGGATAACCCTCTTGCCCAACGCTGGCTTGTCGGAACTGATAGGCCGCCAACTACTGCCATATAAACTGGTAGACTCAGAGGCCTTTCGAAAATTTGTGGCCATTGGAACACCACAATGGAAGGTCCCAGGAAGGAAAAAATTTTCACAGAAGGGCATCCCAGAGCTATATGGACATGTTCAGCGGCAAGTGAATGTATCTCTGGCACACAGTGTCAGTGCCAAGATACATCTGACCACAGACACGTGGTCTAGCAAACACGGGGAGGGAAGGTTCTGGGGAGCTTGTTTTTTTTTTCACCGCACCAGTGGCTGCTCATGCACGACTTGATGAGATCACCAAACTGGTCAGTCGCAGCCAGGGCGCCATCAGTGACATCGTACCTTACGCCTTCTTTCAGGAGCGTGCATTGCGTTGTGTCATTGATCAAGCCGTCGAGGAGCAGGAGCAGGAAGATGAGGAAGTCGCAATGCTGGATGAATTCCCAGGGGGGGCTACTCCACCTGAGACAAGTCAACAACGGGAGTCTGAAGAGGAGTCAGAGGAGGATGGTGCTGGGGCGGAGGAGGAGGAGCAAGAAGAGCATGCTTTAAACCTTTCTGGGATCCCTGGTGTTGTCCGTGGATGGGGAGAGGAGATCGAGGATGACATTATCCTGGATGATGAGCAGGAGCCAGGCCAGTACAGCACTTCCAGTTTAGTGCAAATGGGGGCCATCATGCTCCAGTGTTTTAAGAGGGACCCCTGTATAAAAAGCATAATGGGCAAGAACCAGTACTGGGTGGCAACGTACTTAAACCCCTGGTACAAACAAAACATGGCGGAAATGTTACCACCATTGCAGAGGGCTATCAGAATGCAGCACTTCCAGGCCTTGCTTCGAGAAATGCTGCATTCTGCTTTTGCGTCTGCTGGCAGAGGAATTTCCACTCACAGAGAAACAGTTTCGGGTACCAATCCAACAGCGCCTGCAAGAAGAGGGCGGTTTGAAGATGTCTTGGTCACTAATGATATGAGTTCATTCTTTCAGCCGACCCATCGACAGCTGTCCTCTGGATCCAGCATCAGGGAACGGCTAGACCGACAGGTGTCCGACTACATCGGGTTAACGACCAATATGGACGCACTGAGAAGTGATGAACCCCTGGACTACTGGGTGGGCAGGCTTGACCTCTGGCCAGAGCTTGCACGATTTGCAATGGAACTGTTGGCTTGCCCCTCGTCCAGTGTCCTGTCCAAAAGAATGTTCAGCGCAGCAGGGGGGGTCATGACCGATAAGCGCACTCACCTAGCTCACAACAGTGTTGACTACCTCACATTTATAAAAATTTATGAGGCATGGATTTCGGAGGAATTCAACACATGTGACCAGTAGACCATGTTTCATTCAAATTCAGGTGAACGCCTGTGGGCTAATCTTTTGGGCCTGTACTGGCCGACACTTACTTCTGTATCCGGTGAATGCCTATTGTACCACCAGCCACAGAATACAAAGTTGTTTGCTGTCAGGTGAACGCCTGGGCCGTGGGCTAATTTTTGGGGCCTGTACTGGCCGGCACTTACTTCTGTACCCGGTGAATGCCTAATGTACCACCAACCACAGAATACAAAGTTGTTTGCTGTCAGGTGAATGCCTGTCGGCAAATTTTTGGGACCTGTAATGGCCGGCACTTACTTATGTATCCGGTTTTTCACTTAATACTTCTGGTAGGTCAGTGTCCATGTTGTGGGACTATTTGTGCACAGCTAGTAAGTATTTTGTGGCTGCAAATATGACCTGCAGGTTTTTAATATTCGCCTGCCATTAAAGTAAATGGGCCCCGCTTAGAGTTGCCACCTCATCCCTTTAAAAAGGAACACATATGAATTACACAGGCTCTGAGGTTAATTTAATGCAGGAAAGGCACCAAATGAGTCTAATTACCTCCTTAATTAGCCACAGAACCTGTGTAATTAATATGTGTTCCTTTTTAAAGGGATGAGGTGGCAACCCTAGCCCCGCTGCGAACTTGCGGTTTGCGGACATTTGCGAAAGTTCTCGTTCGTGAACCGTCCCGTCAGATGTTCGTCCATCACTAGCCCACAACACTGGCTGCATGCCTTTACAACCAAACTAAACTCTTATTAACCCCAACTGTCTATTTTGGGGTGCGCAACAATCTCAAAGCGTATATAATTTGTGAGTGCATTTAATTGTTTGTGTAGAGTTCTACCATCACCTTTTATTTCTCATGTAAATAAAAACCCAATCCACCAGACATCTATGTCTACACATTAGTTACTCTGTATCTTTTAAGTGCAATATTGAATTGAGATACAGCAGTAAGTATTCTTTGAATTCCTATCTTCTTGACACATTGCCCCCTTATGCT
Organism: Rana temporaria; assembly: GCF_905171775.1. Taxonomy (NCBI): domain Eukaryota; kingdom Metazoa; phylum Chordata; class Amphibia; order Anura; family Ranidae; genus Rana; species Rana temporaria. Next base: position 81,458,777 of record NC_053493.1, on the reverse strand, counting down.
GCACTTACATTAATGGCTACTTTGTAATAAAATATGTGTGTGTACATTTTAATTATTTATTTTTTCCCATACAGCATACAGTATAATAATTGGGCTTCCTGTAAGCAACTGTAAGCAAATTGCCGCCTGATTTCCCTGTCGGCCACAAAAATGCAGAACAGGATTCCTTTCAGTGTGGGCTGTATGGATGGTGCACCTGTTGTTAACCATGGCAAATTTCGGTGGCTTTAAACTTCATGAAGCAAGACATAGAAGCGCTTAGATAGATCAGCCTTGGCGGTTGTTACCAAGGCGGCTTACCCTGTTTTTTTTTTTTGCAGGATGGTGTCATAGGGAGCCTGGTATGAGCACGTCAGGTTGTTTTCTAAGGCCTGGCTGCTGGGCACAACACTTGCAAGTGTTGAAAGCCTACATTACTTTAGAATTCCATTCTAATCCTCTCAGCTCTGTCTGCTCAAGTGTCACATTAGCCAAGTATGTCAAAATACTTAAAGTGTACAGTTTGTGTGGGACAGCCAGTAAAACGATGATGTAAATATTGCTTACAAATCCTCCTCTTTTACATGATGGACATGATTTGAATGCTTACTTTTGCAAAAAAAAAAAAATAATAATAATAATAATATTGTATTCTAGCTGTAACCAAGCTGTGCACAAAAATGACTGTTACATAAGCTGCGACAAACCATATAACACTGGGTGTTTACAGTCAGCTTTTATGCATGTGCTTTAATTCAGAGAAAAGTGTGGTCCAATGCATTGCGGTAATCAACGCTGTATCCTGGCCTAGGCCAACAAGGCCCAGGCCTAGGGCAGCACTTTGCAGGGGGGCAGCACGGAAAGAGTCCCCGCCGGCATGCACTACACTATTAGTGTAGCAGCAGTCTTATGGGGCAGACTGGGCTGAGAGGCAAATTAGTCTAGCGCCCCCATAAAGTGGCCGCACTGCTTCGGGTATGTGTGCGGCTGGCATTACGCAAACTGTGGGGGGGGGCTGCTTCTAATTTTGACTGTCCTATCATCCTGGACCACAAACCTTCCTCACCGTGCTATATGTTTTATGCTGCACCATTGGCATGGTTATATCTTCTTAGTCCTCTCCATAAAATTATTAGAAATTTGTGCTTAAAGTAGAACTATAGGCAACACTTTTTTCTTCATTTTGGATAGAGTAAGGGAGGTTTATTTTTTACCATCCCTGTTCCATTGTTCTAGATTGTAAGCTCTAACGAGCAGGGCTCTCTGATCCCTCCTGTATTGATTTTTATTGTGACTGTACTGTCTTCCCTGATGTAAAGCGCTGCGCAAACTGTTGGCGCTATATAAATCCTGTATAATAATAATAATTGCAGAGATTTCCCTTCACTTCTTGCCCCATAGCAAACAGGAAGTGAGAGGAAATCAATGCAAATTAAGGGAATTCATTGCCCCCCCCCCCCCCCCCAGGCCCTCAGAACTAGTGTCCCCACTTGAAAATTTCAGGGCGAGTCCTAAACAGAAAGGGGTGTGACCTTGACAGGAAGGGGTGGGTCATTTTTTAATTAGGGGGTGCACGAGTTTAGTCAGGCAGCACAAATTCTAAATACACTACTGGTGGTAATACAAGCACATTAATATGCATTACATTGCACATTAACATGCGTGACATTAGGCAGCCCATTTATTTGAATGGGATGCCTAATGCATCACAAAAATGGTACCTTCTGCATAGTGAAGGTGAAAACCCTTAGGCCCCGTACACACGTCCGGATCTATCCCCTGGGATTGATCCGCGGATCAGTTCCAGCAGACAGATCCGGTCGTGTGTAGGCCCGAGCGGACATTTTCATTTCTTAGCATGCTAAGACATCTATCCGCTGGAATCCTGTCCTTCGGACTTATCCGGTCGTCTGTACAGACTCACCGGATAAGTCTGCCCGATCCCCATCCCTCGCATGCGTCGAAGTGATTTGACGCATGCGTGGAAGTATTTACCTTCCAGGGTCGCGCACGTCGCCGCGTCATCGTCGCGGCGACGGCGCGGCCACGTCACCGCGGTTGTTTTCCGCTGGGATTTTGATCTGATGGTGTGTACAAGCTATCAGATCAAAATCCGGATCGGACCGTTTCCAGCGAATATCCTCTCGTCTATACGAGGCCTTACATATGTGATTAAGTGATTAAGCAAATCCTCCTACACAGGGTTGCCAAACACCAGTAAATTTACTGGCAGTTTGTAAATATCAGTGATTTTTTTTACAACTGCCAGTAAATATCAGGGGCTTATAATATCATGATGTGTTGACTTTTAAAGTGTAAATCAAGAAAATTACTTTGTTATAGGTATAGTGCCCACCCCAATTCTAGGGAGCACTATTTCAAGTTTAAGTTTAGTCTGGACCTATACTTGGGCTCAGATCTGTTTGATTAACACAAATTTGCCTCTGTTCTGGCTGTGGTACTACTTGGTAGTTTCCCTTGTTGCCTGCAGGTGGTGTTGCCATCTTGGCCTTATGTTGGAACGCAGGTGTACCACGGTGTATTGGGTGTCCCTTCTCTGCAGCAGTGCAGTGGGAGTGGTAAACCCGCTGTGCATGCTGGGGAGGGGCACTTAAGGGGCAGACGCCATTTTTCGGGGTCCTTCGCCTCGTGGCCCTCCTGGCGCGAGGTGCGTGTGTGTGAACCAACTTCGGGGCCACGTTGGCCCAGAGTTGTTTCGCTGTTCAGTAGGCCCAGCTATGCTGGCTGGGGCCTACAATCCTAAAAGGGGATCCCAAGCTGTCTGTCCACAAGGGGGGAAGCTGTCTTAATGAGGGAGACCGGAGGAGGACCTGCCCTGGAGGAGACCGGCAAAGTGCTGACCTCTCGGGTGAGGCCTGGTGACCTAATTAAGGAGGGATCCACTATATTGAAAGTCTGCCGGTTTCTGGCTTAAAGGCTCTTCTACTGTACGGCTGGAGGTTCGGGACTTTAAAATCCTGTGGCAGAGGATTCCTGGACGCATCCAAGCTCATTTAAAGGTCTGTGGCAGAGACCAAGTTCATTCCAAAAGGTCTGTGGCAGAGACCGTCTGGACATTAGTTTGTGCATCGTCCCGGCTGCTAGGCCAAGTGAGAGGGGACTATCCGGGTGAGCAATACCCACTCAATAGCTGAGAGTGGAGACCGATTGATTCTGTACCATGTGCCTGAACCTTTTCCTGCTCTTCTCCTTCCTTCTACTTTCTCTACTTCAAGTTTTTCTGCAGTAAAGAAAATAAAACCCAACTGTTGAAGGTTTTACATATGTCTGAACATTGCATTTATTATGGACTTTCCCACCCTGACAACGAAGCTACAGAGGTGGCGTGCAAACCCAAAATTTAACCAGCAGCTCCTTCGGGGGGAGTGCTACATAGGTTTTGTCAGTATTTCCATATCATGTTTATACTGTTCACATATTCGCTGTGTTAGTTTTCAAGTTCTGTCATTTCTCAGGTTGTCAGTAAAAAAAAAATCAATGTTTTGTCAGTAAAAAATGCTGCGGGAGGTTGGCAACTCTGCTCCTACATAAGTTATACTTGTTTGTCTGCAACACTATCTTCTTCACAACCATTCGAAAGTACCTAGGTTAGGCAGCATTTCTTACCTTCCAGAAGACAGGGGATATCAATCTGATGTCACACACACTGCATAGCGCCAAAAACAGAGCTGAGTATAATCTGAGACCGGAGTGGAGGTAAAGAACACTAATTTCTCTACACAATCTCATTGGAAACTTGCACAGCCGAGGATGTCAGTCACCTAGTGAATGCTTAGGTGGCAGGGCCATCTCCTGGGATTTCCTGGTGTCGGGGGTAAATTGTCAGTGACTCATGCAGATAGCAGGGGAAAGAGAAATCAGACAATGACCACACCAAGTGCTATAGTCTGAGCCACATACACAATATATGAGGATAAAGTTCACTTGAACATATATGTGAACCCTTACTTGGTTAAACAACCCATTCAGTTTACAAACGCTAGGCAAAATTTGTGTGTGTGTGTATATATATATATATATCTTACTGAGCAGGTGTGAAAAAAAATGATATTTTCATTGTTAATTTTTTATCAATTTACAAAATGCAAAGTAAGCAAACAGAAGAAAAATCTAAACAAAATCAGTATTTGCTGTGATTTCCCTTTGGCTTCAAACCAGCATCAGTTCTTACATCGGTACATTTTGTACACTTGCACAAAGTCAGAGACTTTGTAGAATTAGAGTCATATGTAGACTATCATATACGACTGAGCACACAAGGTAGTTATATTGAATCAGCAAGGTCTCTCCTTGGCAAAGATTTCAAAGCAAACTGGAGTTTCAAGATGTACTGTTCAATCTTTTGAAGAAGCACAATGAAGGCTCCTTGACCCCCCCTAAGGAAAGGGAGCCTTGACAGCTGGAAGTTTGGCATCTATGTGGGCGTCTACCTAAACATGGAATTTAAGTGTCTCCTTTGGGATTGGCTACGGAAGCATGAGGTGACTGGGTGGAGCCTGAAATCTAGAAAAGTCTACGCAGGGGCACGTCCCACTACTCAGTAGATTCTGATGTCACAAGAGTTGCTCACCCACCCGCCAGTTTTGAGGTTGTCACAGCTTTTTTTGTCAGTTTACCTTGCCAGCGATTGATATTGCTTTATGCGCTATGCCCTCATGTTTAATTCTGGGGTCAGTTTAATGCCTGTCTCGCACTGATCATGGAGATAGGCCTCTTAGACTATCAGTGTTTATGTTATGGATGTTCACAGCATAACTGGGACTGGCATAGTTATGTGGTATTTTTTAAGGTTGTTATATTTGGTAAGTTCAATAAAGCGGTGGCTTTGCCCTACTTCCAACAAAGCGGAGGTTCACCCTCAAAATGAACTTTCTATTTCCCACTACTGCAGCCTTAATAAATGCCTATACCGCTGTCTTTTTTTTTCAGATTGATAAGGTTACCTTTATTCTGTTCGATTCAGCTCACTTCCGGGTCTTGTTCCCTGCGGGAGTGGGCGTGTCGCTCCTTTTCCACGACGCCTCAAGGCTGGTTGCAATGTCTCCTGGGAGTGACGTTTCAACACTCACAGGAGGCCATCCGAAGTAGCCTGGCGTGGAATCTCGCGCTAGCTCTAGTGTCAAGTGACGAGGAAAGCGGGTCACATGACTCGCAAACTCACCATATCCTGGAAGGATTTGCTTGTGGGCTTCACATTGCCCACAAGCAAGATGGAAACATCCATTGAAAATGTTATAAAATATCTTTTACGGCAGATTGACTATCCTGGCGGCTGCAATACTAGGACAGGTGAGTACCGGATTAGCAAAGGTAACAGCGGGAGAATCATCTGAAAAAAAAACGTATTCCCGCGGAACCCCTGCTTTAAAGTAGTCTCTGTGTCTTTTTGGGGGGCAGGGTTTTGAATCAATAATTGTTTAAAAAATGCCTATGCTTCTCAGCAGTCAAGAAATGGGCAATGTTGAGGACCGTAGATGCAGTGGTCTGGCCAAGGAATCTTAATGCAACAGAAAAAAGACACATCATTCTTACTTCCCTTTGACAGGGCCGATCCTAGGCAGGGTGCACAGGGTGCATTGCACCCAGGCGCCTGCAGAGGTGGGGGCACCGAACATCTAACAGACCCTTTAACAGAAGCCCTCTCTGTGTCCATCACAGAGGCCCTTCTCCAGGTCCCAATAAAGTACTCTGCTTCTCTTCCTGTATTTTGTTTATTGTTAAGAGATCATGAAAGGATCCCAGGTTAATGAAGACTTTGTGGGGGAGCATCTCTGTGGTTGAGTCATTGCCATAGAAACATTTGTAAAGGGGAGGAGTTAGTAAAATGACGACGCCCATGTGGGGGCGCCAGAAATATTTCTGCACCCAGGCGCCTGTGACCCTAGGATCGGCCCTGCCCTTCGACATCGGAAGATATCCAGCTGTGCCATCAGCACAGAACTGGCAGGAACCAGTGGGACTCAGGTACACCTATATACAGTGGAACCTTGGCATACAAGCATTAATTAGTTCCAGAATAATGCTTGTAATCCAAAGCACTCGGATATCAAAGCAAGTTTCCCCCATATAAGTCAATGGAATCTCAGATAATTCAATCCACAGTGACTTCTATGGTATACAGTACTGCATGTGGCCAGAGGTGAGGGGCACCGGAGACACTCAGAAACCACTCAGAGCCGCTCAAATTCACTCGGAGAGGCTCAGAAACACTCGGGAACCAAGTGTTTCCAAGTGGCTCCGAGTGCATCTGTGCGGCTCTGAATGTCACCGGCCCCACTGCACTTCTGGCCAAATGCGGTACTGCACACTGCAGAGGCTTGAATCATGCTCGTTTTGCGTGACAACGCTCGCAAACTGAGTCAGGATTAAAAAAAAATAATAGCTTGTATTGCGAAACGCTCGTTAACTGTATTACTTGCAATCCAAGGTATTACTGTACTGTCTAGTCTGAGACGTCTGTTCAAAGTGGCCTTCATGGAAGAATTGCAGCCAAGAAGACATACTTCTGATGTGGAAACAATACTAAGTGACTCAACTTTGCACAAAAACATAGGATTTGGGGTGCATAAAAATATCAGCAGGTGCTCTGGACCGATGAGTCAAAATTGGATCCACATTGGCGGGAGATCGCCACTGTGTCACACACAAGGAGAGGAGGAGGAAAGAGGGGAGGACTGCTCGGCGCACCCAGGATCGGATCCAGGAACGGCATTTCTGCAGGACCTGAGCCCTGCTTATGGTGGCGCCGGCTTTGAATGACGTACCCCCTGCCCTTGGTGCATGCACCCCCAGGGATAGACCTACCAAGGGTTGAGAAACCCTGCTCTACATGATACCACAGACACATATCAAGAATATAAAATGTTGAGGTAACATACACTTTAACCTACCACAGTTTACAAATGTTAGCAGAAGCTGGGCTTTAATTTGTCACTTACTTAAATGTCTGTGCTATAGAGTTGACATATTATTATATGCTGTCTCTCTAAATGTACAGCAAAGTTCAAGTGGTTTCGATTCTTTCTTAGAGAACTGATCCTGAATGGGTTAAAATGCAATACAAAATAAATGTAATGAATGCAAAACGGTCTAGCCATGGATATTGACATGCCTATCCAAATCTGCCAATTAGATGGGATAGAAAGAATAATATTTCTATGAAATCTGAGAAGATAGATACTGGAAGGGGGGCATGTTTTAGTGTAATAAGAGATGCTGCCAATTCAGAAAGAACTTAACCACTTCAGCCACGGAAGAATTTACCCCCTTCATGACCAGAGGACCGCCTGCGATTCGGCACTGTGTTGCTTTAACTGACAGTTGTGTGGTCGTGCGATGTTGTACCCAAACAAAATTGACATCCTTTTTTTCCCACATATAGAGCTTTCTTTTGGTGGTATTTGATCACCTCTACGATTTTTATTTTTGCACTATAAACAAGGGAAGAGCGCCAATTTTTTTTTTAAAAAAGCCACATTTTTTCTCAGTTTAGGCCGATATGTATTCTACATATTATTAGTAAAAAAAATCGCAATAAGTGTATATTGATTGGTTTGCACACAAGTTATAGGGCAAGATTCACAGAAAAAGTACGCCCGAGTATCTGCTGAATTTCAAATTTGCAGCGTTGTATCTTTATTTTGAATTCACAAACAAAGATACGACGGCATTTGGCTAAGATCCGACAGGCGTACGGCTTCGTACGCCTTCGGATCTTAGGATGCAATACTTCGGCGCCCGCTGGGTGGAGTTCGCATAGTTTTCCGCGTCGGGTATGCTAATTAGCTGTTTACGGCGATCCACGAAGGTACGCGCGTTCGTCGCATTCTCTTACGTCGTCGCTAGTCGGCTTTTCCCATCGTAAAGTTGCGATTGCTATTTAGGTGGTGTAAAATTAGACAGCCCATGTTAAAGTATGGCCGTCGTTCCCACGTCAAATTTCAATTTTTTTTTTTTTTGCGGAAGTCGTCCGGGAATTCGAAAGTACGTAACGCACGTCGCCGTTCAAAACATTACTTCAGGGCGACGTCATTTCGCGCAAAGCACGGCGGGAAATTTCAAAACGGAGCATGCGCAGTACGTTCGGCGTGGGAAAGCGCCTAATTTAAATGATACACGCCCCATTTTAATTAGGCGGGCTTGCGCCGGACGGCTTTACGCTACGCCGCCGCAAGTTTACAGGCAAGTGCTTTGTGAATCAAGCACTTACGCTGAAAACTTGCGGCGGTGTAACGTAAATGGGATACATTACGCCGCCAGATTTCTACATGAATCTGGTCCATAGCGTCTACAAAATAGGGGATAGTTTTATGGCATTTTTATTATTATTTTTTTTTACAAGTAATGGCGGCAATCTGCAATTTTTTATCATGACTGTGACATTATGGGGGACACATCGAACACTTTTGATGCTATTTTGGGACCATTGTCATTTATACAGCGATTAGTACTATAAAAATGCACTGATTAATGTGTAAATGACACTGGCGGGGAAGGGGTTAACAACTAGGGGCCGTGGAAGGGGTTAAGTGTGACCTAGGGAGTGATTCTAACTGTGGGGGGGGTATCTGGTCACCAAAGGACATGACAGTGATCACTGCTCCGATGACAGGGAGCAGTAGATCACTGTCCTGTCACTAGGCAGAACAGAGATATGCCTTGTCTACATAGGCATCTCAGTATTCTGCCTCTCCGTGACACGATCGCAGGCCCCCGCCGAACATCGTGTCAAAATCAGGTACCCGCTCCCCCCAAAAATATTATTCGGCGCCAACAGTTTACGCATCGCTTTACAATATAAAAGGGAGACAGTACCGTTATAATTCAATAAAATACCAGAGGATTAAGAGGGCCCTGCTCAGAAGAGCTTACAATCTAATAGGGTGGGGAAGGTGGAACAAAAGGTTGTAACTGTGGGGAATGAGCTGATGGAAGTGGTAAAAGATTAGTTGGAGACGTTATAGGCTTCCCTGAAAAGATGAGTTTTCAGGGATCTCCTGATGGTAGCAAGAATAGGTTGAGGTAGCGAGTTCCAGAGGATGGGAGAGGCTTTGGAGAAATCCTGAAGATGAGCATGGGAGAAGGAGACAAGAGAGCTTGAGAGTAGGAGGTCTTGAGAAGAACAGAGAGGAAGGTTTGGGTGATATTTGGAGACTGATTTGAAGATTGGTGATGTAGCTTGAAACACATTATGTGAAACCTACCTTAAAACAAAGCCTCCAGCAGCGTGCTGTCACCATCTTCACCTGGTCTTCCTTCCGGATTGGCGGGCTCTAGTCCTTAGATTGGACGAGCCACGATGAGGTTACTCCCACACATGTGCACGGGAGCCACTGTTCACAGCACAGGGCTCAGAAGAAATGCTGTTACTTCAGAGCACATGTGGCAGTGACATCACCGTTGGCAGTGTAAGTAAAAATCTAGTAATTGGTGCACGTTGAGGAGATATTTACTGAACCTATAGGTAAGGCTTATTATAGGCTTACCTATGGGTGAAACATAAACCAAGGGAGTTTACTCCCACTTTAAGGTTAGATTTTACAGTTGTTCCATGTACAACCTGTAGGGTTGGGCCGTCTGATTCCTTCTGTATTGAATTATATTGTAACTGTACTGTCTACTCTTAAAAAGCGCTGCACAAATTGTGAGCACTATATAAATCATATATAATAATAATAATAATATTTGTAGCGCTCACCCCCGAAGGAGCCGCTGATTAGTTTGGGATCAGCTTACTGAGTTACCTTCTTGACTTGGTCTAGGGGTGATTTCTGTGAGTGTGAATAAAGAGCAAGTGTCCAGACATCAATTCAGTTTTCAATGCTTTATGCCAAGGCCCAACACGGCCAACATCAACATGGCACACGACAGAGAAAGGTTGATGAGCGTAGAGAAAACTTTGGTATCAGGCCTTGGATATGAAGAGAGAGCAAGCCTGCTCTAAGCAATGATATAGCTCAATACGTCGCCACCCCAATCAGGGTGGGTAAAGTGCCCCTGGACAGGAGGTTATCTCAGGCCTGGCAGCCGGAGCGTCACTTGCGGATCACTGGGAGGAAACAGACCTCTGCCACAGGCCTGACTCAGGGCCTCTGCCACAGGCCGGACAACTTGGTATTTGTGAGATCAATTTGAGCAAATCCTCCCAGTTAGTTCAATCAGTGTCACCCACTGACAGCTTGAGCATACCTGTCATATGGTGTGGTGACCAGATCCCCAGTTCGTCTAGGCCTCCTGGACAACCTCTAGTTCTAGGTTTCCCCGAGCTGATCCCCCATCGCACAGCCTCCAGCTTAGGATCCTCTCAACAGAAGTTTGGGACCCAGCAAGTCGCTGGGGCCCCTCTCAATGTCAGGATGAGGCTCTGCATGGTGCACAACCTCAGTGAAGCAGGCCACGGTTGCGGGGCCCATAGATGCGCATACCCTGAAGGTGGGTACCGCACGTGGAACTCGGGCCCCGCATAGTACAACCCGCCAAAAGTAGCTGCCCCAGATATATCCCCCTCCCAGCATGCCCAACGAGGGAAGAACTCCTCTGATTGGCTGCTGGGAGAAGGTGGGTCCGTCAGAACCCCTCTAGCGCCAACTGCCGCCCAGGGGTGATAACATACCCCTGGAGCGCAGACTGACCTACAGGACCGATTCTGAAGTGGGCACCAGCCTGAGTTTCCATAAATCACGAATGGGAGTAAAACTAAGCCTTCCATTCCCCACTAACTTTAGTGTAGCGCCCACACTGAAAGTAAGGGGGGCGCTACATATTAATATATAATAGCTGATCTTTTGGTTGAGACCCACAAAAGAAGGACATTATCTCAAATCAGCTACCTTTATTATTGCTGACTACTTAAACATTTAGGGAACTTAATTATTTTTTGGGGATTTTAAATAGAATCTGCATAGGGGGTTGACTTGTTTTTTTTTTTAAAGTGCAATATAGATGGCTGTCATCCTAATCTTGCTACCCCATTGGGTGAATGAGTGAGTCGTTGGTGTGGAGCAAGTTGCAAATTGAAAGTTCTGGCTTTTCAAACTATACTGGTAAGGTAAGCCAAGATTTTATAGCACCTGGAGCCTGCATATTTACATTCCAAGTCATCAATTGCAGCTCCCATATTTGTGCTCTTTCTGGTCATAACATCTTGGAAATTAACATGCTGTATCCAAGAGAACCGGAATCCAAATCCCTAGACATCGTATGAACTAATCCTTTAATTAGAAAAACAATACATGCTGAAAAAATGGCAGCACTCAAACAATGTTACTTATTCAGCATTTCGAAACCTAGCTCTTAATTCATTCAATATTTTGAATAAATGTTGGGTTTTAAAACTGAACTCTAGGATAAGCAAATATAAAGAGGAAAGAATCGCTACTACTCCTGACCAGTCCAGGTAAAAAAAATTATAAAGCGCGGCCTTATGCCTTGTACACACGATCGGAATTTCAGATGGAAAAAGTCAGACGGAATTTTTTCATCGGATATTCCGAACGTATGTGTGCCCCATCGGAAATTCCGACGGACTTAGAAAGAGTGAAAATGTGCCTTTGTGCAGGACCTTCCTGTATTAGGGCCAGTCACTGCTACCCTCTTCAGTTATTCAGTGTGACTGGTCTTATAGCCATCGATGATGATCCCACCACTGCTTTTAAAAGGTAATTACTGGGTATGCAAAGGCATTTGGTGAATAAAAAGTGGATTTATATCTGCTATTGAGGAATATATTTGAATAAAAATTTTCGTGCCTGGAATTCAGCTTTGAAAATTATTAACTGGGTGCTGCCTCATTTTACAAATTTTGTTTTGGCTGGAGTAATTTTTTGAACTTTTGTCTGTTTGAATCTGTTTTCTGTATCGTGGAAAATATATCTTTTTACATTTAAAATATTGATATGAAAATTACTTGAAAGCTATTTTCAATATGACTTCCATATTATCATGTGCTGATTTTCACTAACAGTGTGCATTAGTTGTGTTTTAGAGAGGCGTAACTCCAGCCAAAACATTTCTCTGACTTTGAATAAAATGAGGAAGAGTTATGCCCGTAAACACGATCAGGCTTTAGCCCGACCAAACTCACATCGGAATTCCTTGGAATTCCATCGGAGGTAAACTCCGACTGAATTCCTTGGAATATCCGATGGAAAAACTCAGATGGGCTTACACACGGTCGGAATTTCCAATCGAAAAAAAATAATTTTGGTTCCCTATTGGGCAGGTGTAGGCAAATAATCAGATGTTGGGAGGTACTAAGCGGCGCCCTTAAAAAATATCTATCAAGCTCACAATAAAAAGGTGTAGACGTAGTGTTCTGTGCCCCCCCAATGCAGTGTCCTCACATCACTACCGTCCATTGTAAGATCCTCTGCCTCCCATAAAAGTGTTATCTGCGCCCCCCCCCCCCACCGTAGTGTCTGCCCCCCCAAAGCAGTGTCTTCTGTCCCCTTCACATCACCCACCCCCCCACTGAAGTGTCCTCTACCCTCCCATAGAAGTGTCCTCTGCCCCCTTTACTTCACCCCCCACTGTAGTGTCCTCCACCCACCACTTCCCAAAGCAGTGTCCTCTGTCCATTTATCATCACAGTGCCTCCCCTTACTGTAGTGTACTCTGCCCCTCCTCCAACAGTGTCTCCTCTGTCCCCTTCACATCATCCACCCCCCCTCTCACACACACACACACATACACACAGGCTGTGTAGGTAGCACTTTCGACCTGCCAGCATGTGTACAGCAGAGAGGAGGTCAGGAGACAGCATAGTGCTGGGTGGAAGGCGGGAGCAGGAGCTGCCAGAGTTAACATTTTATAACAAGCTGGTGACTGGTTGCTGAGACCATCTACACAGCTGTGGTGCATAAAAATGAATGAAGTGTAATTCTGACATTTCAATAAAGTTGAATGGAAAAAAAGGACTCGCTTAAACGTGAATTGCACCACTATATCCTGTGCCTCACACTAACAAGTGCCCATACTACCCACAGCATTTAAACATAAATGCGAGGGTTATCAGGTCCTAAAGGGTTGAAGGTTACTATGATGTGTATGGGAGGCAGTGATGTGAAGAATCCAAACCCAGGGCTGGCGCTACCGCTAGGCAAACTAGGAAGCCACTTAGGGCACACTGCTGCCTAGGGCGCAGCCACGGTTGCTGGTTTATCTACTCTCCACTTGGAGGGGGTACGTGGAGTTTTTTAGTGCACCTCATCCTTTACCTGGCTGTCTAGCACCGGCCCTGTCTGTGGCCGCATGGCAGCAATTAGCAGCACCCTTGGGGAGGTGCGGGTGGGCATTCATCGCCACATTGTGAGGCCTGAAGCCAGAGTATAGGCTGATTGGTGCATAGAGCTGTGACAGAGAACAGGCGGGAGGCACAGGCTGCTGCAGGAGCCGCTGGAACTGAAGGATCAAAGCAGATCAATGGGACAGACTGGCATCATGGCATGGAATGTACCGTCAATCATCATACACAGACCTGGCCTGCAGATCTGCAGACAGAGACTGGGACAATGGAACAGAGGAGGACTGCAGATAGGGACAGGACCTAGGGGTCTCTCTCATCTCCCCCCTCACTCCCCTTTCTCTCTCTATCTCAGCCTCCCTCTCTCTCTCTCTCAGCCCTCCCCTTTCTCAGCCCTCCCTCTTTCAGCCCCCTCTCTCTAAGCCCTCCCTTCACTCAGCCCCCCTCTTGCTCAGCCCTCCCCACTCTCAGCCCCCCTCTCTCAGCTCCCCTTCCTCAACCCCCCCTCTCTCTCAGTCCTCCTACTCCCCTCCCTCTCTTAGCCCCCTCTCTCAATCCCACCTCTCTTTCAGCCCTCCCCCCTTCCTCTCTCAGCCCTCCTTCTCCCCCCTCTCAGTCCCCCTCTCTCTCAGCCCTCCCTCTCATCTCCTTCTCTCAACCCTACCTCTCCCCTCCCTCTCTCAGCCCCCTTCTCTCATAGCCCTCCCTCTACCCTCCCTCTCTCTCCACCCTCCCTCTCATAGCCCTCCCTCTCCCCTCCCTCAGCTGCTCTCTCTCTCAGCCCTCCCTCTCTCAGCCCTTCCTCTCCCCTGCCTCTCTCAGCCCTTCCTCTCCACTGCCTCTCGGAACTCCCCCTCTCAGCCCTTCCTCTCCCCTCCCTCTCTCAGACCCCCCTCTCCCCTCTCTCTCAGCCCCCCTCTCTCTCAGCCCTCCTCACTCTCAGCACCCCTCTCTATCAGCCCTCCCTTTCCCCTGCCTCTCTCAGCCCCCCTCTCTCAGCCCTTCCTCTCCCCTCCCTCTCTCAGCCCCCCTCTGGGGTCTGGAAGAAAAAATTACTGACCAGACCTCCTTGAATCTTTATTCAGTACCCCAGCCATAGATCCTCTTTACAATACTGCCCATCACTAAACTATAAGACTGTGAAAGGGAAATGATAACTAATGCCAAGTGTGAATCTATTCTATGGTGTTCGAGTTTGAAGTGTATGCGCAGAATGCATCTCAAGAGTCGCTGATTAGATTGCAGCTGGAGTGTGTATTGAGGATAATGCGTGCTGCTGCTTATCAACAACTTCAAAAACTTTCCAAACTTTCCAGGTCATTGAGTATGACACCATGATCCGAACCAGATGACAGGTCACTGTGATACAAACACAGTTTCGGCCAGATGGTGACACCTATGTTTAACTGTTACTCTCCTGGGAATAACGCATGCATATCTAAAAGGCCAATCAAACTGTGAAAAAACATTCCTTTAAAGTAAACCTCATTCAGTTTTCCCTTTACCGGTGAAAGAATAGTCACTGATGAATGATATAGCACTCATAGTAGACATTTGTAACAGCTCCACTGCAGGCCCACCATTTCATTCCCCAACCTATAAGGACACCATCATTGTATTCAAATATTGCATTTTGAAGCAAAAGTTGGGTAAAGCATGCCAATTAAACTCCTGATATGCGTCCTTGAGTCCAGAAGAATAAATGGTACCCAAGGACTGTTGTGTGTGGATGCACTCAGTGTATGCAAAGGTACATTTTTTTCTTTTTTTTTTAACTGATTTGTTTTTTTCACAGAAACTGTGCTAATGAGTTTCTTTTAGCCAGTCAATATTAAAGATATTAAAGCTCAATTAAACCTTCTGCCTTCATTACCATAATGGAGTCAGGTTGCATATACAGTATTTTTTTTGTTTTTGTTTTACTTTCTGCCACAGCAACAGGTAAAGTATATCTAAGGTATAACTTTTTGTTTTGTTTTGTATTGGATAGAGAAGAGAGGAACTGGGACCCCCTGTCATGTTTTTTATTGTGGTCTGTGCCCCCATTAGGGATATTCACCCTCTTTATATGTCCTGTTTACTGTTATCACTGAAGTAGAAAAAAAAACGAAATGATGGGTTATTACCAGAACAGCAGAAGGGAAATATTCCTGTTTTGCGTATGTAAAAAGAAGTAAAGGGAAATCTCCCCGATGAGACACAAAGGATGACAAAAAGAAAAAAAAAAAGAAAAAACTGATGGGATTATAGCATCACTTAAAATAAAAAAAACTTTGTTTTTAGGCTGCGAATTTGTTCAGTTTTTTGTCTTGTGTGAGGTGCAAATTTACCGCGATTTTACAGCGGTTTTACCGCGAATTTCAGGAGTTGATGTGATTGATGTTCTAGCCAATGGAATCATAATGTAAAACAAAAAAGGTGTTAACTTCCTGTTTTTTGTAGAGAGTAGTTTGGTGGAATTCGCACATATGTGAACCATCAATGCGATTCCAGAACCATTTACATTGAAGTCTATGTAGCTGAATTTGCATCGCACACGGATCAAACTCGCACAGGACCCTTTTTGCACGCAGCTTAGATTCGCACCGCACTGATGTGAACAGCACTAATGTAAAACAATGTTATTTAAATGACTTTGATTGATCGCAACGGCTCAAATTCGCAAAAGAATTCGCAGCAGTGTGAACCTAGCCTTAGTTACATTTCCACCACAACCTGGTAAGCACGTGGTTATAACAAGATCATGGCTTCAGCTGTAGGGCTTGTTCAGCCCTTGTGATAGCAATAAAGTTAAATGATAAAAAAAGTGTACAAATAATGTAAACAAAATATTTATTTATTTATTTTTTAAATGTAAAAGCACCCCTGACCCCCTCACACATTCACACAAATGCAAACATGCATGTAGGTCCAGCCTGAATATGTAAATGGTGATTGACCCGCACGTGTGACGTATCGCCCTGAACATCAGAGTGAGAAAAACAATTTGAAGGCCCTAATTCATGATTAACTCTAAACTGATAACCTGCAAAGGTACCATAGTTTTCTCCCATTTCACAGGCGTGTGCAATTTTAAATCTTGACACGTTTGGTATCTCTTTACTTGACACATCATCTTTTATATTTTACCAAACATTTGGCGTTATAATTTGTCTGTGTGAACTAAAATTAATTTGTGTATTTTTTCCTGAAAATTTGCATTTGATAAATGGCTGAACAAAGATCATGTGACATAGAAAATTGCAACAGTCCCCATTTATTCCCCAGGGCCACTGTTTTCAGAAAATATATAATGCTTGGGTGTTCTAATTAGTTTCCTAGCAAAAAAAAAATAGATTTTAACATGTATGTTGAAATTGCTTTGGTAGGCGAGCAGTTAAAAAAATACCCTTTGCTGGGGCAATTTTAAAAGTTGGACAACTACTTTCACAGGCAATGAAGTAGCTTGGACACCTGGCGGTCTGTGACAGTTGTGTGTGAGAGCAGCAGTACAACCAAATGTTATTTTACCCTTGTAGAACAGAGTACAAAAAAAAACACAAGCATATCTATTACCATAGGTGTGCGCAGCCTTTTGTATTAGGGTGTGCACCCCAAAGCTCAAACACGCATGTGTGTGTGTGCGCCTGTATGTATGTGTATGTAATATACACACACATATTCTTATAAATAAATGTAAAAAACATTTTAAAATGTATTAAAACATGGACAGTATTAGTAGGGCCAAGGCTGGTGTCAGTAGTTTTTTTATTATTTTATTAAAAAAGTAGGATCCCCACTGGGGGCTTTGGAGAAATATTATCAAGGGGAATCTGAGCCACATGGGGTGATAAGGGTGTGCCCAGGCACACCCCCTACGCACACCTATGTCTATTACTAGTTAATAGTTATGCATCCTGACTGCAATACAATAATAAATGAAGAAGGCTACATTGGGCTTAGATGATATAGATCAACTTTAGTACTACAGCTTGATTAACAGCCACTGCCACTGCATTTCTCTTAAGTTACAACCCTGCACTCCCTTTCAGTTAACACCCACCATACCTGTAGCCCTTCTTCCTACACCACCCACTGGACCTTCAGCCCCCTTCCCTCACCACCCGACACACCTACAAACCCTCTTCATTCAAAAACATGTTTGCAGACTCTTTTTCTCACTACCCACCACCCCTGCGCTTCCCTCCTTTTACTGCCCTAATATCCACCACTGCCCTCCTCTCCCCTCATCACCCACTGGGCCTTCCCCACCTTTCACTGTGCTTGCAGACACCCTTCCGTCACTAGCCACTACATCTGCACATGCCCTTCCTTCACCACCCACCTTACGTGTGCCCCCCTTTCATCACCACCCACCATCCTGCTCTCTTCTACATTTACCACCCACTACCCCTGTGCTCACCTTACCTTAGCACCTACCACACCTTCAGCCCTTGTTCTCGCAACACCCAACACTATTCCCTCAACACCACTTGTCACTCCTGCAGACCGCTTTTCATTACCAACCAACCTTCCTTACAGACTCCCTTTTTTCAATACACTCTGCCTTGCACACACCTCCTCTCACTGCTCCTGCAACCATCCCCACCATCCTCCCCCCTGCCCTCCTCTACCCTTACCACCCACTGCACATGCAACATCCACTATCCCACCACCTCACAACTCATCACACTTGTACCCCCTTTTTATGCTATCTACCACACCTATGCCCCCCTTTTTCTCAACACCCACTATGCTTGAGCTTCAATTTACAAGCCACGCCCAATGCCTTTATTGCCCTTCCCACATCCCCCTCTCACACTAGACAGCACAAATGCAGCAAGCTTATTTCACCACACAACATACCAACAAACCCCCTTCCCTACCTAAGAACTGTGCTTGTAACCTCCTTCCTCCACCAACCTCCATGCCTGGACCCCTCTTCTCTCACCACCCAGCTCCCCTGTGCCCCCCTTCTTTTGCCACCCACCGCCTCATGTCCCCTTCTTTTCACCAACCAACATGTTCCTCCTTCTGACACCACCTATTGCCCCCTCACCCTCTTTTCACACCACTCATCTATATTTCACCACCCTTCTTTTACTACCCACTGTGTTTGTGTTTCCCTTCTACCACCAGTCAATGAACCCCTTGTTATCACCCACCAGGCCCCCTTCTCTCCCTATTCCCTGTTACCCTCTCTTTCACACCACTCCCTGCATCTCCTCCTTCCTTCTCACACCACTCATTGTGTCTGCACCCCCTTCTCACAACATCCACCACACCTACGCATTCCTTCTCTCATAACCTATCGCACTTGTGCCCCTCTTCTCATACCATCTACCACACCTATGCCCCTGTTTTTCTTACAGCCCATCACGCCAAGCTTCCCTTCTCAAGTTACCCATGCTCCTGCGCCTCTTTTTTTTTTTTTTTTTTACTATTTTTTTTTAAACTGCTTTGTGGCAACGGCGGATCCAGGGGGTGGGGCAACATGGCAATTGCTCCCCCCCGAGGCAATCATGTCAGATTGGCTTTTAAACTGCTTTGCGGTGCCTGCAGCTCCCGCTGCCGAGTCTCTAACTCTCTCTCCCTCTCTCATCACCAGGGCTGGTAGGCTGCTTTGAGCTGTAGCTGACTGCAGCACTCCCCTCTCTCCTGCGTGTATGACACCGGGCATCTCTGGCTGTGTGTGAGAGCTGGATCTGTGTTCGGCTGTGCTGCCTGTGCTAGACCTGCTCGTGTGATAGTAGATGGAGATGGAACACTGATTGAATCAGTGTTTTGTCTATCACACAAGCCCGTCTAGGGTGGGACTTTGCTAGAGCCGAACACAGACCTACAGCTCCTGTTTGTTCCATGACACACGTCGGGAGAGGAGATACCTGCTGTGTGTGATCGAGGCAATGCCATGGTGAGTGCCATGCACAGTGTGGCTGCATTAATAGACAAAAGTGGGTCTGCATTCATATACAGAAGTGGGACTGCATGTATATACAAAAGTGGGACTGCATTCATATACAAAAGTGGGACTGCATTCATATACAAAAGTGGGACTGCATTCATAGACACAAGTGGGGCTGCATTCATATGCAAAAGTGGGACTGCATTCATAGACACAAGTGGGGCTGCATTCATAGACAAAAGTGGGGCTGCATTTATATACAAAAGTGGGGCTGCATTGATATACAAAAGTGGGTCTGCGTTGATATACAAAAGTGGGTCTGCATTGATATACAAAAGTGGGTCTGCATTGATATACAAAAGTGGGACTGCATTAATATACAAAAGTGGGACTGAATTTATACACAAAGGTGGGGCTGCATTCATATGCACAGTGAGGCTGCAATGGTGGGCACTGATGAGGCTGCATTGATCTCTTGTACCATGTGTTCAGTCTCTGACCATCCCTTGTACCATGCCTGCAGTCTCTGACCATCTCTTATACCACGTCTGCAGTCTCTGACCATCCCTTGTACCATGCCTGCAGTCTCTGAGCATCTTTTATACCACGTCTGCAGTATCTGACCATCCCTTGTACCATGCCTGCAATCTCTGACCATCTCTTATACCACGTCTGCAGTCTCTGACCATCCCTTGTACCACGTCTGCAGTCTCTGACCATCCCTTGTACCACATCTGCAGTCTCTGACTATCCCTTGTACCACGTCTGCAGTCTCTGACCATCTCCTGTACCACGTCTGCAGTCTCTGACCATCTCTTATACCACTTCTGCAGTCTCTGACCATCCCTTGTACCATGCCTGCAGTCTCTGACCATCCCTTGTACCACGTCTGCAGTCTCTGACCATTTCTTGTACCACGTCTGCAGTCTCTGACCATCGCTTGTACCACGCCTGCAGTCTCTGACCATCCCTTGTACCACGTCTGCAGTCTCTGACCATCCCTTGTACCACGTCTGCAGTCTCTGACCATCTCCTGTACCACGTCTGCAGTCTCTGACCATCTCCTGTACCACGTCTGCAGTCTCTGACCATCTCCTGTACCACGTCTGCAGTCTCTGACCATCTCTTGTACCACATCTGCAGTCTCTGACCATCCCTTGTACCACGTCTACAGTCTCTGACCATCTCCTGTACCACGTCTGCAGTCTCTGACCATCTCCTGTACCACGTCTGCAGTCTCTGACCATTTCTTGTACCACGTCTGCAGTCTTTGACCATCCCTTGTACCACGTCTGCAGTCTCTGACCATCCCTTGTACCATGTCTGCAGTCTCTGACCATCTCCTGTACCATGTCTGCAGTCTCTGACCATCTCTTGTACCATGCCTGCAGTCTCTGACCATCTCTTATACCATGTCTGCAGTCTCTGACCATCCCTTGTACCATGCCTGCAGTCTCTGACCATCTCTTGTACCACGTCTGCAGTCTCTGACCATCCCTTGTACCACATCTGCAGTCTCTGACCATCTCCTGTACCACGTCTGCAGTCTCTGACCATCTCTTGTACCATGTCTGCAGTCTCTGACCATCTCTTGTACCATGTCTGCAGTCTCTGACCATCTCTTGTACCATGTCTGCATTCTCTGACTATCTCTTGTACCATGTCTGCAGTCTCTGACCATCTCTTGTACCATGTCTGCAGTCTCTGACCATCTCTTGTACCATGTCTGCAGTCTCTGACCATCTCTTGTACCATGTCTGCAGTCTCTGACCATCTCTTGTACCATGTCTGCAGTCCCTGACAATCGTCTACAAACTATGGGATAGATTTATGGCATTTATATTTAAATATTTTTTACTAGTAATGGCGGTGATCATTGATTTTTTAGCGGTACTGCAACATTGCAGCGGACACATCGGACACCTAATTGAGTTCTGTAAGCAACACCTTATTTTCTGGCAGTGCCCCTCCCGAGACTAGACTCTGGATCTGCCCTTGATGCCATTCCTATATCACCCAATGTGCTTGTGCCCCCTTTCTCTTACCACCTACAATGACTGTGTGCCCTTTCTATCACCAGCCAACACATCCCCTTGACCAGCCACCACGCCTCTTCTCTCCTCACTCAAGACTCCTTGCATCTGTTCCACCCTTTTTTTCACTTTTGGTGTCTCCCTTCTCACAGTATTCACTGCATCTTTACCCTCGTACTCTCACTCTCCAACACACATGCACACCCCCCCCAACTCTAATCACCTACCATGCTTACGTCCATCATCTCAAACAATGGCTGCACACTCCGTTCTCACA
Source organism: Rana temporaria (assembly GCF_905171775.1). Lineage (NCBI taxonomy): Eukaryota > Metazoa > Chordata > Amphibia > Anura > Ranidae > Rana > Rana temporaria. Next base: position 81,437,343 of record NC_053493.1, on the reverse strand, counting down.
CCATCCTCCAAACTTGCAGTTCCCTTCTCATATAAATCACTGCATCAGCAATCCCCTCCTCACACTGATCCTGCATCCTTCATTTTTCACCACCCACTGCACCTTCACCCTCCCTTCTCAACCCACTCCTTCTTCTCATACCAACACCTTACCTGTGCCCGCCTCCTCTCACCACCCACCATGACCACTCCTTCTCTCACTTGTTATCTTCTACACTCACGACAGTGCTCCCCTTACCCCAACTTTGCCTGTTTTGGAGTGGAAACATTTTCGCTAATTCTTAATACACAGTAAACGCTCTTTAATGGCCCATCCACACCTGTCCTCTCTGGTGCACTTTTTTAAGGGGCTGCCAATGCACCAGAGAAAACAGAAAAACATACCTGTGCCTGTCTGTTTTCCATGTGTTACTGTGCATTGTGATTTACTGCAATGCATTTGTGTAGTAGCATTCAATGGGGTGCACCAAAGCAAATAAGGAGTGGATCCAGCCTAAAATAAGCCCTCACTGACCTCTGTAGCTACAAGCACTCTGTGGAGTAATTCATCCTCAAGGTTCACAACAGTGGCACCAAAATCACAGCATATCTTTTCTTACCCAGGCAGGAAGGACTAAGGCCTCGTACACACGACAGGATAGCCAGAGGACAACGGTCTGAAGGACCGTTTTCATCGGTCAAAACCCATTGTGTGTGGGCCCCATAGGTTAGTTAACCTTAGGTTAAAAAAATAGGAACTTGCTTTAAAATTGAACCGATGGACTGCTAAGGATAGGTCAAAACCGATCGTTAGTAGGCACGACCATCGGTTAAAAAACCCACGCATGCTCAGAATCAAGTCTACGCATGCTTGGAAGCATTGAACTTCGTTTTTTTCAGCACGTCGTTGTGTTTTACGTCACCGCGTTCTGATACGATCGCTTTTTTAACTGATGGTGTGTAGGCACATCAGACCATCAGTCAGCTTCATCGGTTAACCTAAGACAACTCTAAGGCCCTGTACACACGATCAGACCAAACCGATGAAAACGGACTGAAGTTCCGTTTCATCGGTCCAAACCGACCATGTGTGGGCCCTATCGGTCAGTTATCCTTCGGTCCAAAAATTTAGAACTTGCTTTAAAATTCAACCGGTGGACGCCTAACCGATCGGTCAAAACCGATGGTTAGTACGCAAAAGCATCGGTTCCAAACCTGCGCATTCTCATAATCAAGTCGACGCATTCTTGGAAGCATTGAACTTCATTTTTCTCTGCACGTCATTGTGTTTTATGTCACTGCGTTGGACTCGATCGGTTTTTAGCACTGATGATGTGTAGGCACATCAGACCATCAGTCAGCTTCATCAGTGAACCGATGAAAACGGTCCTTCGGACCGTTCTCATCGGTTTGGTCTGATCGTGTGTACAGGGCCTAAGACCTCATACACACGATAAGTTAGCCAGAGGACAACGGTCTGAAGGACAGTTTTTATCAGTCCAAACCGATCGTGTGTAGGCCCCATAGGTTATTTAACCTTAGGTTAAAAAAATGAGAACTTGCTTTAAAATTTAACCACTTAACCACCAGCCGCCGTCTACAAACGGCGGCAAGGTGGTTGCTTAACTGGGGGTCGCCGTTCTGAAACGGCGCCCACCAGAAGCAGTAATGCTCGCCGCCTCGGGCGCGCACACAGAAAATTCTGTGCGCGCCGGGTCTATGAGACCCGGCGCTACACAGATCACGGTAATTGACCGGCAACGGCGGTCTTTTACCATGTGATCGCGCCGTCCAATGACGGCGCGATCACAGGTAAACAAACCGGCGTCATTTGATGACGCCGGTTCCTCCCTCCTCTCGCTGTACCGATCGGTACAGTGTGAGAGGAGAGCGCGGATGGCAGCAGCAGTGTGGGATGGATCTGTGACTATTGCAGTCACAGATCCATCCATCCCTGCTCAGCCATCCCTGCATTAACCCCTGCAATACTCTGCCTTCCCTGTGCAATACTCTGCATTAACCCCCTGCAATACTCTGCCTTCCCTGTGCAATACTCTGCATTAACCCCTGCAATACTCTGCCTTCCCTGTGCAATACTCTGCATTAACCCCCTGCAATACTCTGCCTTCCCTGTGCAATACTCTGCATTAACCCCTGCAATACTCTGCCTTCCCTGTGCAATACTCTGCATTAACCCCTGCAATACTCTGCCTTCCCTGTGCAATACTCTGCATTAACCCCTGCAATACTCTGCCTTCCCTGCACAATACTCTGCAATGCCCTGCCTTCCCTGCGCAATTACTCTGCAAAACACCCGCGCAATACTCTGCAAAACACCCGCGCAATACTCTGCAAAACACCCGCGCAATACTCTGCAAAACACCCGCGCAATACTCTGCAAAACACCCGCGCAATACTCTGCAAAACACCCGCGCAATACTCTGCAAAACACCCGCGCAATACTCTGCAAAACACCCGCGCAATACTCTGCAATACCCCCGCGCAATACTCTGCAATACCCCAGCGCAATACTCTGCAATACCCCCGCGCAATACTCTGCAATACCTCCGCGCAATACTCTGCAATACCCCCGCGCAATACTCTGCAGTACCCCCTGCCAGTACTCTGCAGTACCCCCTGCCAGTACTCTGCAGTACCCCCTGCCAGTACTCTGCAGTACCCCTTGAGCAATACTCTGCAGTACCCCCGCACAATACTCTGCAATACCCCCGCGCAATACTCTGCAATACCCACGCACAATACTCTGCAATACCCACGCACAATACTCTGCAATACCCCCCGCACAATACTCTGCAATACCCCCCACACAATACTCTGCAATACCCCCGCACCATACTCTGCAATACCCCCCACACAATACTCTGCAATACCCCCGCACCATACTCTGCAATACCCCCCACACAATACTCTGCAATACCCCCCACACAATACTCTGCAATACCCCCGCACAATACTCTGCAATACCCCCGCACCAATACTCTGCAATACCCCCGCACCATACTCTGCAATACCCCCCACACAATACTCTGCAATACCCCCGCACAATACTCTGCAATACCCCCGCACCAATACTCTGCAATACCCCCGCACCAATACTCTGCAATACCCCCGCACCATACTCTGCAATACCCCCGCACCATACTCTGCAATACCCCCGCACCAATACTTTGCAATACCCCGGCCAATACTTTGCAATACCCAGAAAATACTCTGGGGAAAAAAATGTGTTTTAACCACTTCCCGCCCACGTCATATGAGCTCCTTTACTTTGTGCAGGGATATCTAAATGATGCCTGCAGCTACAGGCATCATTCAGATATCATTTTTTTCAGCCGGCGATTCTCTACACCATAAGAACAATCATGGCGGCTGTTCCGCCTCTTGATCGTTCTTACGGGAGGCAAAAAGGGACATCCCCACTCCCTTCGCCCTCCGGTGCTTCTTCTGACTCACCGCTGCGATCGAAGCCAGGATCGTTTTTTTTCTTGTTTTTTTTCAGGCTTCCCAGCCTAGAGGTGAGATGTGGGGTCTTATTGACCCCATATCTCACTGTAAAGAGGACCTGTCATGCTATATTCCTATTACAAGGGATGTTTCCATTCCTTGTAATTGGAATAAAAGTGATCAAAACATTTATTTTTGGGGAAAAACGTGTCAAACTAAAATAAATTAAGTAAAATGAACAATAAAAATAAAAAAAAATATTTAAAGCGCCCCTGTTCCCGCGTGCTCGTATACAGAAGCGAATGTGTACGTAAGTCCCGCCCACATATGAAAACGGTGTTCAAACCACACATGTGGGGTATCGCTGCGAACGTTAGAGCAAGAGCAATCATTTTGGCCCCAGACCTCCTCTGTAACTAAAAACATGTAACCAGTAAAAACATTTCAAACGTCACCTATGGGGATTTTTAAGTAGCGAAGTTTGGCGCCATTCCACAAGCGTGTGCAATATTGAAGGGTGACATGTTGGGTATCTATTTACTCGGCGTAACTTCGTCTTTCATATTATGGAAAAACATTGGGCTAACTTTAATGTTTTTTTTTTTTAAAAAGCACAAAACTGTTTTATTTCCCAAAAAAATGCGTTCGAAAAATGGCTGTGCAAATACCATGCGCGATAAAAAGTTGCAACGACCGCCATTGTATTCTCTAGGGTCTTTGCTAAAAAAGCATATATAATGTTTTGGGGTTCTATGTAATTTTCTAGCAAGTAAATGATGATTTTTACATGTAGGAGAGGAATGTCAGAATTGGTCTGGGTGTTCCAGAACGCCTGAAGGTGCTCCCTGCATGTCGGGCCTCTGTATGTGGCCACGCTGTGTAAAAGTCTCACACATGTGGTATCGCCATACTCGGGAGGAATAGCAGAATGTGTTTTGGGGTGTAATTTGTGGTATGCATATGCTGTGTGTGAGAAATAACCTGCTAATATGAAACTTTTGTGGGAAAAAAAAAAAATAAAAAAAAACCTTGATTTTGCAAAGAATTGTGGGAAAAAATGACAACTTCAAAAAACTCACCATGCCTCTTTCTAAATACCTTGGAATGTCTTCTTTCCAAAAAGGGGTCATTTAGGGGGTATTTGTACTTTTCTGGCATGTTAGGGTCTCAAGAAATGAGAGAGGCTGTCAGTACATCAGATGTGATCAAATTGATCAATTTTCAGTAATTGGTACCATAGCTTGTAGACCCTATAACTTTCACCCAGACTAAATAATATCCAAATTTTTTTTTTTTTTTTTACCAAAGATATGTAGCAGTATACATTTTAGGCCAAATTTATGAAGAAAAATTCATTTTTTGCAAAATCTTATAATAGAAATGAAGAAAAATTCATTTTTTTACAAAATTTTCGTTCTTTTTTCATTTATAGCGAAAAGAATAAAAACTGCAGAGGTGATCAAATACCACCAAAAGAAAGCTCTATTTGTGGGAAAAAAAGGACAAAAATTTCATTTGGTTACAGTGTTGTATGACTGAGTTATTGTCATTCAAAATGTGAGAGCACCGAAAGCTGAAAATTGGTCTGGTTATTAAGTGGGTTTAAGTGCCCAGTTGTCAAGTGGTTAACATATGGACTGGTAACTGATAGGTCAAAACCGATCGTTAGTATGCAAAAGCATCGGTTAAAAACCCGCGCATGCTCAGAATCAAGTCGACGCATGCTTGGAAGCATTAAACTTCGTTTATTTCAGCACGTTGTTGTGTTTTACGTCACCGCGTTCTGACACGATCGTTTTTTTAACTGATGGTGTGTACGCACGACGGACCATCAGTCAGCCTTATAGGTTAACCTAAGACAACGGTCCTTCAGACCGTTGTACTCTGGCTATCCTATCGTGTGTTCGAGGCCTTACAGTCTGCAAGCTGTCCAATGTAAGCAAACAGCAGGTTCTAGTGTTCAGGAACAGACTACAGCCTGACTTCAGAGTTTTCTTATGAGATTGAATTGCTCCGGCTTCAGAGGTCAGCTAGGGCTTGATTTAAAGCTTATTCACTGTCTATTAAAAAATATGTAAATACTTTAATGTTCATAGTTTGGCCATAGATTCATTTTAAGGACAATTGTAATGTTTCTTGGTATAACAATTCACTGGTTGATTTTAGCCTAAGCATTTTACCTAGTTACGTTAAAAAAGAGCACGGCTAATAATGTATGAAGTCCCATCATAAAAATAAAATCTGCTGATCTCAGCAATTTATAGTGTAAGCATAACTGCATATGTTAAAGTATCTGTTAAAAAATGCATAAATGGGGTGGCAGTACTCAGCTCAGCAAAGCAAAGCAGAGCAGAGCAGAACAAGGTAATCTGAGTGGATAACAGTGTTCTCATTTTTACTCTCTTACCGTCAGTGTAACAATTACAGTTAATCCTTTCTGGCCATTGCTCACAACTTCCACATTATGGATGCATTCTTGCTGAGTTTTATCATATTGACAGTCTTGGGTTTATTACTAATCTTGCTTGTGCAGATTATTAAAAAGGGATTTACTATTACTCATTGTTAAAACACAACAACAGTCATAGTTTAATTAAAAAGTAAAAAATTAAATGTTTTTTAAATGTATACAGTGCCTTGAAAAAGTATTCATAACCCTTGAAATTTTCCACATTTTGTCATGTTACAACCAAAAACGTAAATGTATTTTATTGGGATTTTTTGTAATAGACCAACGAAAAGTGGCACATTATTGTGAAGTGAAATGAAAATGACAAATGTTTTTTTTTTTTTTTTTTACAAATAAATATCTGAAAAGTGTGGCGTGCATTTGTATTCAGCCCCTTTACTCTGATCCCCGCAACTAAAATCTAGTGGAACCAATTGCCTTCAGAAGTAACCTAATTAGTAAATAGAGTCCACCTGTGTGTAATTTAATCTCAGTATAAATACAGCTGTTATCTGAAGTCCTTAGAGGTTTGTTAGAGAACATTAGTGAACAAACAGCATCATGAAGGCCAAGAAACATACCAGACAGGTCAGGGATCAGGTTGTGGAGAAGTTTAAAGCAGGGTAAGGTTATAAAAAAAAATATCCCAAGTTTTGAACTTTTAACGGAGCACTGTTTAATTCATCATCCGAAAATGTAAAGAGTATGGCACAGCTACAAACAGGGCTCAAGTCCTGTGGGAACGGAGTTCCTGCACTTTTTTCACAGCAGGAACGCAGTTCCCTTTGCAGGACTAGAGCAGGCGAGAGCAGCCAAGAGCAGCCGAGCCGCCCGAGCCAATCCTTCACTAAGCGGCGATGCTCAGCTCAAGTCACTGTCAGGGGCAGGCGAACCTTAGTAATCCTTTATGTTACTGGCCGCTTCCTGTATATGGATTCATCAGGTAGTGTGCGCGTATTCCGTCACTTCCTCGATGCCGCAATGTCTCCTGGGAGCTTTTGTCATTGTTCCCAGGAGACATTGAGGAGGTCTGCCGCGAGTTATCGCGGGATTTAGGAAGTACTTGCTTACGGCATCGAGGAAGTGACGGAATACCCACACACTACCCGATGAATCCATATACAGGAAGCAGCCAGTAACAAAGGATTACTAAGGTACAGTGGATCGAAAAAAAAAAAATGCGGTTTAGTAATTATGCATATGAGCGTATGTTTTTTTTTTTTTGGTGGGGGAGTGGATCTTGGGTGGGAGTTCCCACACTTTTTTCCCCAGGACTTGACCCCTGGCTACAAACCTACCAAAACATGGCCTTCCACCTATACCTAGAGGCCGGGCAAGGAGAGCATTAATCAGAGAAGCAGCGGCCAATGGTAACTCTGGAGAAGCTGCAGAGACCCACAGCTCAGGTGGGAGAATCTGTCCACAGGACAACTATTAGTCACGCACTCCACAATTCTGGACTTTATGGAAGAGTGGCAAGAAGAAAGCCATTGTTGAACGAAAGCCATAAGAAGTCCAGTTAAGAAGCTATGTGGGGGACACAGCAAACCCACACTATTGACATATTTATTTGTAGAACATTTTGAAAAACATTTATAATTTTCCTTCCATTTCTCAGTTATGTGCCACTTTGTGTTGGTCTATCACATAAAATGCCAATAAAATAGTTTACTTTTTTGGTTGTAACAAAATGTGGAAAAATTGGGTATGGATACTTTTTCAAGGCACTGTATGCATGTATTGTGGATTTATTAAAATTAAAGTAGTAATCAATGATAACCAGTGGTAAGTAGTCTGGTTCCAGCTGTCGTTTTTATAAATATCTAGGCAAAATTGAAAAAGAAAGCCAGTGTAAGTTATAACTATCTTTATGTAAAGATGGACGTATTACATTTAAATGTAATACATTTATACTTTAAAGTGCATCTGTGCCCAGACTATGGTCAAAAAACTATTTACATATTATAAACAAGCAGTAAATGAGCTTTAAAAATGCTGATCTGTCTAGTTGTTTTCAGAGCAAAGTTATATATTCTCAAAGATACTCAAAGATCACAACAAAGGCCCGGATTCACATACATCGCGCATATTTATGCCGCCGTAGCGTATCTCTCTTACGCTACGCCGGCGCAGCGTACAGAGGCAAGCACTGGATTCCCAAAGCACTTGCTCCCACTCGCTGTTAAAGATACACTGGGTTTCCTCGGCGTAAGCCAGCGTAGGTGGAAGTGGGCGTGAGCCATGCTAATGAGGCGTGACCCCGTGCAAATGATGGGCCAAGCGCCATAGAAGTACTTAAAATGAACGGCGCATGCGCCGTCCCGTAGGCGCATCCCAGTGCGCATGCTCAGAATCACGTCGGAACTACTCCCTAAGATACATCGAATCACTGCCTACGACATGAACGTAACCTACGCCTAGTCATATTCACGTACAATGTAAACGACAAAAGATACAACGCCTTGTGTTCCCTGGTCCATACCTTTGCATGAGTTGCGTCTCCTATATGGGGAATAACTTTACGCCGGACATACGACTTACGCAAACCGCATATATTATGCGTCGGGCGCAACTAAGTTTGTGAATCGGCGCATCTCCCTCATTTGCATATGTGCATAGAAAATCAATGGGAGCGGAAAATGCGCCCAGCATAAATATGCACCCACGATACGACGGCGTAGGCAAGTTACGTCGGTCGTAGGAAGCCTATTTTCAGGCGTATCTCAGATTGTGGGCACGGCGCACAGATACGACGGCGCATAGATAGACTTACGTCGGCGTAAGTGCTTTGTGAATCCGGGCCATAGAGTCTAAAGCTGGCCATACACACAATGGATAATATATATATACGCATTAGAACATTAGACTCTGCCTATAAATCCAATTATGCATATACTATACAGAAACCTTTTGTTCTTCCATACATTCCTTTACCATACGTAATAATTTTAAATAGGTTAAAACAAATGTTTGAGACCATAACATTTCTAATTCCAGATGAAACTTTTATTAGCATATTTTTCCAACAGAGGACCATATTAACAGTTGTAATTTTGTTTATTCAGAAAAGGTTTTCCACCCTTTTTCTTGTCACTACGATCAAAAATTACCATCTGTGTGTCCCAATAACCATTAGAAAATCACAACAAATATTTTTGAAGGAAATAACATTTTTGTGTATGGACAGTGTTCTGTCAATATCTCCAATGCATCAGAAACTCCAACCATGTCACTTCCAGTTTATTTAAAACCTTAGTAATCTGAGATTTTGACGAATTGGTGGTTGGACACAACACCGATAACCGAATAGAGTCTGGTACAGGAAGACTGAGCTGTTTTGACAGCACAGTGGCTAACGAGGACAAAGTTGTTGCCACCTCGGAGATGGACATTTTGTTGGCTAGTATCGTAGCGGAGTAAGAATCTCCGCTCATAATATCCTGCACTGGACTCTATTCGGTTGCCAGCGTTATGTTCAACCACCAAGTCGTCAAAATCTCCAATTATTGCTGGTTTTAAATAAACCGGAAGTTGAGTGGTTGAAGTTTTTGATGGGTTGGAGAACTTGACAGAACACTAACTTAAAGTAGTGTTGCAGCTGATTTCTAACAGCTTATAGGATAAGATCACCTTTTCTGAAAAAAATAATAAATGCCCATATTTGCAGAAAAAAAATTCACTTATTATCTTTTTCTGCAGGAGCCTGGACAACAATGTACCCCTGATCAGTGGATTGGGGTACAATGTCAAGCTTCTGCAGACAAGCCCTGCAGCTTTCTGCCTGTACCTTCGTAAAGAAACTATGAGAGTGCTAATCTGCCTCTCGCAGTTCATTCAGAGCTACAACCTGTCAGCCACGGTGGCTGACAGTACTTGTAGCTCATTCATTCAGAGGAAACTGTGAATAAACAAGGCGGCCATGTGGGTAAAGCCCCGACAGGTATGCTTTGTTCCTCCTGAAAAGGAGATTGGTGGAACTGGTGGCAGGTGCTGGAACATGTTACCTGTTCCACCCTAAAAAACGTTGGATCTTGTAACATGTTCCAAAAGGTGAACTTAGCCTTTAACTGTAGGGGATTGCTGTATGTGCAGCTACTCCTGCAGTCAATGAGCGATAAGGTCAATTGGCAGGTCCTAGCAAAGAGAAAGAGGTAGCAATCTGTAGATCACCCACTCAGCTCCTCGTCAGCTACCAGAAATAAATACAACAATCACATTATCACTGCTACCTCGTGCTAGGGAGAACCTTGCAAAGGCCTGTTTTGTCCTCTGCTCCTAGTGGCAATCTTGGGATATCTTGGGTCTGATTGGACACAGAGCCCTCCCAAAATTTGAGAACCCATTTTTAACCCAAAGAGGCTATATATAGCCTCTATATATTAATTTGGGTTTGGCCTAGCCCAATAAAGTGCAACACCAGTTTAGATGAGAAAAAAAACAAGTTTTTTAGTAAACCTTATTTTGCATATTCTTACCTTTTCTGTTTAATGTAATTTCAAAAGTAATTTTCAATATTTGTAAATTTTCAGCTTTCATTAAAGGGACACTAAAGGTTCCCTTTTTTTTAAAAATAACAAACATGTCATACTTACCTCCACTGTGCAGCTCGTTTTGCACACAGTGGTCCCGATCCTGGTCTTCTGGGGTCCCTTGGCGGCTGTCTTGGCTCCTCCCTAAATCAGCTAACCCCCTTCATGGGAAGCTCTCATCCAAGGAGGTTAGCTTGTGGACGTGCTCCCGTGATACAGCCTGTGTATCACTTGGCTCTGCCCCCGGAGCGCCACGTCATTGATTTGATTGACAGCAGCGGGAGACAATGACTGCGCTGATATCAATCAACCAATGAATGAGCCGAGAAGCCTGGCCGAGAAGTCAGCGAGTTCACAGCGTGGGACTTTCGAGAGTTCAGGTAAGTAAAGTAAAGGGGGGCTGGGGGGGGGGGTGCTAATCCTTGGATGTTTTTTCACCTTAATGCATAGAATGCATTAAGGTGAAAAAACATGTACCTTTACAGCCCCTTTAAAAGAATACCAGATGATCCTACCATGCAGGTGCACGTTTAGGCATTTGCTGCTGTAGGGTAATAACGTTCTGTCGATGTCTCTTAATAGTTTTCCCATGTGGTCAACATGTCACATAGTTTTCTGCAACTGTAACAAATCATACAGGTATGCTGCACTGTTGTCACCATAAGAAACCTTTCCGAAAAGTGCATCTAGACATGAAGTGGCTCCAAATAGGCTGTAGTTCAGCAGCACTTAGATCAAGGGTCTCAAACGGGCAGCCCCCCAGCTGTTGCGAAACTACAAGTCCCATGAGACATTACAAGCATGACTCCCAAAGGCGGAGGCCTAATGGGACTTGAAGTTTTGCAAGAGCTGGAGGGCTGCCAGTTTGAGACCCCTGACTTATGTGAAACAAAGGATAAAAAAAGGTAAAAACAGTATTGTCAAAAAGAAATCGCTTGCAGCAAACTAAATGACATTTTGCTAGGATTATGTCTACTTTAACCGCTTTAAATTGCAGAATGGTTTCTGTAGCAAATATATCTGTCAGTGTTTTTCTTTAATGACAAGAGTATTTGGCACCTCATATTTGTGACTGTCTACTACAGTACTGCAGTTTCCTGATTACCTGACCGGCTTCTATTTTTTTAGTAGAAAACAAAGCAGTTTCAATAAAATGTCATCCTAACGGTACAACAGCAGAGTGGAAAATATTGACTTCCAAAACCTATGGACTAGAGGCTATTTATAGAGCCTCACTTACTTTCCAGCTGAAACATTTTGAAATTTACATAGAAGTTAAATGTTCAATATGCTATCGGCTTTTCACCCTGAGAGCGACAGGTGCCTTGCAATTAGAGTTCACTGTTCAAAACAGATTAAACACATTAAGTTTATTTCAGCACTTGTTCTTACGGTCACAGCTGTTAGCCTGAAAGGAAATTTGTGGTCAGGACCCTGCTTATCAAATTCAGGGTTTGCAATGTGCTAAGGAGTGAAGTAGTTCAAGAATTAGCAACCTTGTTATCTGGAAGCTTTCTTTTTTACTTTGAGTTTTTTATGCTGGGTAATGTATCCCAAAGGGCACCTGTTATGTGTGATTACAACTATAATTACTATACCATATACTGTATAACTTTCAAGAGAAATACTTGGAAAATTGTAATGGTCCCTTTCTTTGTGTTTTTTTTTCTTTAAACATTCGCCGAAACGCGTCGAGACAACAAGCCTTTCCAAATCCACAGGCTACCCTAGATGCATAACTCTACTATACTTTATGTGATTTAGCTATTTTTAATATGTGATGTTAACTTATATCTTTATACAGAGCCCGATGGCCAAGATATTTGTATAACTTGTGTTTACTCGCTTTTGTCAAACTCATCCATTGTTCCACTTATGTGCCTCACTTAAAGTCCCGAACTACCTCCTTGCTTTTTTTTAATTACATGAAAAATTGGGCCTTTGTTGTTGTTGGTGGTTCTGGTGCCACAACACTGTAAGCCCTCACAGTTACTCTTGGTGGGTGCAGGAATGGGCCCTGCTGTGAAATATTAGATCAAGAATTGTAATTACATGCCCCTGTTGAACAGGGGCAGAAAATTGGGCCTTAGGCACTGGTTCCACAACACAGCAACCCCTCACAGATACTCTAGTTGGAGCGCACTAATTAACCCTGCTGCAAAGTATTGCATACAAAATTGTAATTACACGGCCCTGTTAAACAGGGGCAGAAAAATTGGGCCTTAGGCACTGGTGTTGGTGCCACAACACTGCAACCCCTCACAGATACTCTAGTTGGACCGCAGGAATAAGCCCTGCTGCAAAGTATTGTATCAAAAATTGTAATTACACGCCCCTGTTAAACAGGGGCAGAAAAATTGGGCCTTAGCCACTGGGGGCGGTGCCCAGAACCAAAAATGTTCTTACAAGCTATTAGCATGCTCATTGAGGAGGAAAAAGGATAGTCACTCAGCATAACAGGATAGTTACTCAGCATCAGCATAGGTAGTCTTGAAGGGATCTGACATTTCCAAAAAAATTATTCAGTTACATCAGCATCAGGTGCTTGGTAGCTGGTGTTGATCCAAGCCTGATTCATTTTTATAAAGGTCAGTCGATCGACAGAGTCGGTGGAGAGGCGCACCCTGTGATCGGTTACAAAGCCTCCAGCAGCACTGAATGTGCGTTCCCAAAGAATGCTGGATGCAGGACAGGCCAGTAGCTCAATTGCATACTGTGCAAGCTCTGGCCAATGATCCATCCTCAAGACCCAGTAAGCCAGAGGATTTTCGGTGGGAAAGGTGTCCAAGTCTGATCTTGCCCCTAGGTATTCCCGCACCATGTAAAACAGACGCTAGCGATGGTTGCTGGAACTGGTCATACCTTGGGGCTGCGGACTAAAAAATTGTCTGAACACATTGGTCAGACGGCCACCTTCTCCATCGCTCCTTCTGTGACTGACCGAAGCCTCAGCAACACGTTGTCCAGGACCAGGATTTTGTAACCTCCCAGTCTCTGGGAACGCTTTGCACAGACCTTTCTGCAAGGCCTCCCAAAGATGTTTCATCTTTTGCTCCCTCTGCGATGGCAAGATAAGGTCCGCAACCTCACCCTTGTAATGTGGATCAAGGAGGGTTGCCAGCCAGTAATGATCCCTCTCCTTGATAGCACGAATACAAGGATCCTTCCGCAGGCTTTGCAGGATCAGGGAGGCCAGGTTTGCTGAGTCATTCGATGCAGAGTTCTCTGGGTCACTGAGGACGACAGGATCCACGGCCACCTCGTCCCAGCCACGTACAAGTCCATGGGTTTCTTGGGACTGTAATTGATCCCTTGAAGACTGCTGCTGATGCTGAGTACTAGGCTCCACCTCCATGCTGACACAATCCTCCTCCTCCTCCTCGTCCTCTTCATGTGTGATAGGCAGGCAAGCAGGAACACTGTCTGGATGAAGGGGGCCTTGAAAGGTAAGGAAGTCCTCCTCCCTCTGTTCTGCCTCAAGGGCCCTGTCCATTATTCCATGCAGCCTGTGCTCCAACAGGTGCATAAGAGGGACAGTGTCACTGATGCATGCACTGTCACTGCTCACCATCCTCGTGGCCTCCTCAAAAGGTGACAGGACAGTGCATGCATCCCTAATCATGGCCCACTGGAGTGGGGGGAAAAAACAAGCTCCCCTGACCCTGTCCTGCTGCCATATTGGCACAGATACTGATTGATGGCCCTCTGCTGCATGTGATTGATATCAACCAGCACAATTACAAAACAGCGGCCTTTGCAGACGACATCCTTCTCTTCTTGACAGAGCCTATTACAACCCTACCAAACTTACTGGTGGACTTAAAGACTTTGAACTACTTGACTAACTTGCAAATACATTTTTCGATGTCCTATGCCCTCAATATCACTCTTTCCCCTGACGTTTGTGCTCAATGCCAGACTAATTTCCAGTTTAAGTGGAAAACTAGCTCAATTACCTACTTGGCCTCCCTGTCAGACCTATACTCCGCTAACTACCTCCCGCTGATATGAAACATTCAGAAAGACCTTAAAAGCTGGTCTACGGGCCTCTTCTCGTGGTTCGGTAGAGCAGCTGCTATCAAAATTAACATCTTACCCTGACTTCTTTACCTGTTTCAAACGGTCCTGATCAAACTCCCACCAGCCTTCTTTTCAACATACTGAAGGGCATGTAGAGATTTTGTTTGGGGTGGACTCCGACTTCGGATAAGCTTTGACAAACTTACCATCCCTAAACTGAAGGGGGCTTAGGTCTCCCAGATCTATTTAAAAACCACCAGGCCTGTCACCTCTCTAGAATTATTGACTGGAACGTCCATCTTACCACTACAGCCTGGGTACGACTGGAACATTCGTTCTTGCACGTTCCTTTGGCCCATACCCCATGGGTCGCAACAAACAATCTCCCCCTTCCTGTGGGACTCACCCTCTCATCTCCCCTACACTGACTACTTTCAGAACGGCTTGCTCTAAGTATCAGATCTCCTCCCTTTGGGGCCCTATGACCCCACTTAGACACAATCCAGACTTCACGCCCGGTTTCTCTCCCTCTTTTTTGTCAGAGGCTTGGCCTCACCCTCAGATACGTGTGCATCACTTCTTTGAGAACGATCGCCTAATCTCTCACGATACCATAGTGTCCAGAATGAGGAACGGAACATTCCCGTTCTGGACATATGTCCAAATCAGGCACTTCTTCGACAAACCCTGCCTGAAGCCGACCTGGTCTTGACAACTCAACCCCTTTGAAACGTTATGCTTGAGTACTGAAACCTTGTCCCACCTAATCTCCTCTACGTATGCTTTACTGTTCCCATACTATAGGCCAAAAGACAATTGGGCTAGCAGGAAATGGGAATCAGAACTTTCTATAGACCTGACAGACCAGACGTGGAAAGCCATATACTCTTGCATTCATAAGGGGACGGTGAATGTACACACTCAAGAAAACGCCTTTAAAAATTGTTCAAGATGGTATAGAACTCCCCTCAGGTTGCACACCATCTACCCCTCTGTTTCCCCAGTGTGTTGGAGATGTGGAGCTGAGATGGGCTCATTACTACACATTTGGTGGTCATGTTCTAAATTACAACCATTCTGGACTGAGGTCCATCGCCTCATCAACTCCATATCGACCTACAATCTTGATTTCTTACTGGCGCAGTTTCTGCTCCATCACTCCAACATACCCCCAAAGACCTACTCCCGTTCCCTAGCAATGCACATGCTCAACGCGGGAAAACTCTGTATCCCCGCGAAATGGCAATCTTCAGAACCACCGACCATTGCTGACTGGTTCAGGCGTGTAAATCAAATTTCAGACATGGAGAACTTGATTCACCAGGCTCACGATACGCCTTCTAAATACACTGAAACCTGGGCTTGCTGGATACATTTTACCTCGACGAACGAGTATAAAACGACTATATCTTAGTGGACCTCCGAGAGCTGTGGTGAGGAACTGTAAATCTCCCACTTCTGTTTTCTACCCCCCCCATCTGGACCCCCCTCCTTTTTCCCCATGTTTAACCTACCCTGTTCCTCACTATAGTGTATCTCTACAGGTTTATACACTGCACTCATGACACAGATCTTCTGTGTTCTATTCAGCGTCCTCCCTTCCTGACCCCCCCCTGTACGCACTGGAATCACGTCCCCATTCCACATCATTAGACGAGACCTATACACTGTTCCTATCTATCCCGATCATTACAGGATGCTCACACGACTTCGAGGTTGTTTCCTCCCATTTCTCTTTTTGTGTGGCACATCATGGAGCAAGTGGGCAATCGCCCTGTATTATTGTATTCAAATGTTGTCACAAATGGCTTATTTTGTTCACTGTTCATTTGATTCCTGTTACATGGCGGCTGCGTCCGCGACTTTGCATTTCCTTACTTCCTGTCGATACATTATCTTACTGTATCTGTATTGTCACCATTCATTACAATAAACTGTTGAAATAATATTGAAACTATATGCCACACTACATTTTATAAATTCCAACTAAAGGTTCTTAAAGAAAGTGATTGGTTATGTAACAAAAAAAAATAACAACCTTTGATTGTGAAAAAAACAAAAACAAATCATCTCCATATGCCAACACATTATGCTCTAATTCAAGGGATCTAATACCTATGATATTGAGATTACCTCTAATATGGCACAGAAAAGGTTTGAGTGTTTGTATACAACTAAGGGGGGGGGGGGGGCATCTTTGTCTCATATCATTGACTAATACAAACGTGTCTGGGAGGGTATCAATTATTTTGACAGTGGAAGAAGGGTAGGTATATAACTATCAAATATAGTGGGGACTGGGGAAAAGGAAGGCGCAAGATAGCCACTGATATATAGGTAATTGGTATAAATACCTATAGTTGATCATATACCCGGTTGGGTTCTGTTGCGGTAACCAAATCAGTAATGACTACAAAGGGGAGGCAAGGGGGGGGGAATGGCCTAAGGGAAGGCCTGAATGAGGTTCTGATACAAAATAATTTATTATAGTATCAAAATGTGTATAAAAAGTACAGTAATGTATGAACTTCATGGAAAAATGGTACCATTTAAAATAATTTTTAGCCATAGAAAAATATAACAAACGGGACTCACAATGGACAACATAAATTCACGACACTAGTCCGGACGTATATTGGTTCAGCCACGAGTATCGTGCACTACTTGCAATCAATAAATAGATTTGGCTATCAAAGAGGTGAGGGCTATAAGTAATCAGGAATAAATACATATATAACCTGATAGTCCCTTCTAAATAAGGCCAATGAGTGCTATAACAGGTGGCTGGACCCTGTGTGTGGGGGGAGGAGGGGAGGGGTGGGGAGCAAGGGAAGAATTTCAACAAGGCCTAATAAGACACTGCATTATCATGGGTGGATAATGGAGGCCAAAATATTAATCCAATTGGGCCAGGTTGGATGGTGGTAGTTCTAAAGTGTAGGAGGCTTAGGAACTATTCAGTCAGTTTGAGTAGTTCAGCAAAAATGAATTAGTGATGTTAGTCAAGGCAATCGTAATGAGCAAGCTTCTGTTAGATCCTTTAGTACACATCAAGCAGGAGGAATTAGTCAGCTTTAAGTTATTGCCGCCATGCATAGACAGTCCTATTGGTAATGAAAGAAAAGGTACCGTTTCATTGGCTAGTTAAGATTGAATAAGCACACTGTTCATAGCTCTCCTAAGAAGGTAAGTAGGCGCTAATAGCCACAGTAACACCAATATCGTAGATGGAATGCTAATGTATTTGTAAATTTGCTGTCTGTACTTTACCAACTTCTGTCTGTTGTCATCAAGGCGGGGACATCAAGTCATGTTGTTGGTGAAGAGATTTTTCGCTATTACAAACCTTTAGCAAACCGGCAGTAGTGGATGTCTGTGGGGATCTTGTGTGGACAATAAGTGGCAGCAATTCCAGATTATGCACTCCTCGCAGCCTGCACTATCCAACTGTGCTTACGATTGCAATGTGTTCCTCCATGTTCCTCGGCTTCCCATTGCTCGCTCACTACAGAGTACCTCCGTCCCGCACACACGGAGAGGACGTCATGTGACTGTGCCGGGTGATGAAGTCAATATAACTACTTCAGCCATTTCTCTAAAAATCATCCAGAACCAAGGTATTGGAACATGACCTTCAGGAATGACCAATCAATTCTGTTCAATGCCTTTTCAGCATCAGTCAATAGAAGGGTGGTAGGATTTTTTCTTTGGTGAGCTAGATGGTTGGAATTCTAGGCTCTTGTAATATTATCTTCCCCTTCCTTATTGGAAACAAAATCTACCTGGTCTTTATGGACTATCTGATGGACCATTGGGAGCAATATGTTATCTATAATTTTAGTGAACAGTTTTTGGTCCACATTCAGGAGGGACATGAGGTTTGCCTTTGTTTGGCATATACAGGATAGTGGTTGATATATGTAAAGACCCTGCTATCTTGTAATAAGAATAACACTGTGGATCGCAGCTGCAGAGGTTTCTGAGTAAGATTCCCTTATTCACTCTCTGTAATGTTAAAAGAGTTCAGGGATCAGCTCATCACAACCTCAGTTGGAACACAAGTGTATCTTATCTGTACTGCCTATTCCTTCATAGGCAGTTAATTACAATAATAAGTCACTGCCTATTCCTTCATAGGCATTTAAGATTAAACAGACAGTGTATGAAGTCTATTAGGATATGTCAAAGACCAGTACGTAACTAATGCAGCAGGAGGTAGAACTGAATGACATATGTCAGTATCTGTTTGTAGCAATAGTAAATGGCTTGTCAGCGAATACACATGTTCAGGTTAAAGTTTCACTCTCTGGTCTATATGTATATCCAGCGTTCAGTCAGTGAATATCATGTGCCGAGAATATGCTACATAAG